>NC_136902.1:1008822-1042867 GCF_949606895.1 Notothenia rossii
TGAAACATGTTGTTGTTCCACTGACTGAATGATGAGGGACTGAAACATGTTGTTGTTCCACTGACTGAATGATGAGGGACTGAAACATGTTGTTGTTCACCTGACTGAATGATGAGGTACTGAAACATGTTGTTGTTCCACTGACTGAATGATGAGGTACTGAAACATGTTGTTGTTCCACTGACTGAATGTTGAGGGACTGAAACATGTTGTTGTTCCACTGACTGAATGATGAGGTACTGAAACATGTTGTTGTTCCACTGACTGAATGATGAGGTACTGAAACATGTTGTTGTTCCACTGACTGAATGATGAGGGACTGAAACATGTTGTTGTTCCACTGACTGAATGATGAGGGACTGAAACATGTTGTTGTTCCACTGACTGAATGATGAGGACTGAAACATGTTGTTGTTCCACTGACTGAATGATGAGGTACTGAAACATGTTGTTGTTCACTGACTGAATGATGAGGGACTGAAACATGTTGTTGTTCCACTGACTGAATGATGAGGTACTGAAACATGTTGTTGTTCCACTGACTGAATGATGAGGGACTGAAACATGTTGTTGTTCCACTGACTGAATGATGAGGGACTGAAACATGTTGTTGTTGTTCCACTGACTGAATGATGAGGGACTGAAACATGTTGTTGTTCCACTGACTGAATGATGAGGGACTGAAACATGTTGTTGTTGTTCCACTGACTGAATGATGAGGGACTGAAACATGTTGTTGTTCCACTGACTGAATGATGAGGGACTGAAACATGTTGTTGTTCCACTGACTGAATGATGAGGGACTGAAACATGTTGTTGTTCCACTGACTGAATGATGAGGGACTGAAACATGTTGTTGTTCCACTGACTGAATGATGAGGGACTGAAACATGTTGTTGTTCCACTGACTGAATGATGAGGTACTGAAACATGTTGTTGTTCCACTGACTGAATGATGAGGGACTGAAACATGTTGTTGTTGTTCCACTGACTGAATGATGAGGGACTGAAACATGTTGTTGTTGTTCCACTGACTGAATGATGAGGTACTGAAACATGTTGTTGTTCCACTGACTGAATGATGAGGGACTGAAACATGTTGTTGTTCCACTGACTGAATGATGAGGCACTGAAACATGTTGTTGTTCCACTGACTGAATGATGAGGGACTGAAACATGTTGTTGTTCCACTGACTGAATGATGAGGTACTGAAACATGTTGTTGTTGTTCCACTGACTGAATGATGAGGTACTGAAACATGTTGTTGTTCCACTGACTGAATGATGAGGAACTGAAACATGTTGTTGTTGTTCCACTGACTGAATGATGAGGTACTGAAACATGTTGTTGTTCCACTGACTGAATGATGAGGTACTGAAACATGTTGTTGTTCCACTGACTGAATGATGAGGAACTGAAACATGTTGTTGTTGTTCCACTGACTGAATGATGAGGTACTGAAACATGTTGTTGTTCCACTGACTGAATGATGAGGTACTGAAACATGTTGTTGTTCCACTGACTGAATGATGAGGGACTGAAACATGTTGTTGTTCCACTGACTGATTGATGAGGGACTGAAACATGTTGTTGTTCCACTGACTGAATGATGAGGGACTGAAACATGTTGTTGTTCCACTGACTGAATGATGAGGGACTGAAACATGTTGTTGTTCCTCTGACTGAATGATGAGGGACTGAAACATGTTGTTGTTCCACTGACTGAATGATGAGGGACTGAAACATGTTGTTGTTCCACTGACTGAATGATGAGGGACTGAAACATGTTGTTGTTCCACTGACTGAATGATGAGGGACTGAAACATGTTGTTGTTCCACTGACTGAATGATGAGGGACTGAAACATGTTGTTGTTCCACTGACTGAATGATGAGGGACTGAAACATGTTGTTGTTGTTCCACTGACTGAATGATGAGGGACTGAAACATGTTGTTGTTCCACTGACTGAATGATGAGGCACTGAAACATGTTGTTGTTCCACTGACTGAATGATGAGGTACTGAAACATGTTGTTGTTGTTCCACTGACTGAATGATGAGGGACTGAAACATGTTGTTGTTGTTCCACTGACTGAATGATGAGGGACTGAAACATGTTGTTGTTCCACTGACTGAATGATGAGGTACTGAAACATGTTGTTGTTCCACTGACTGAATGATGAGGGACTGAAACATGTTGTTGTTCCACTGACTGAATGATGAGGGACTGAAACATGTTGTTGTTCCACTGACTGAATGATGAGGGACTGAAACATGTTGTTGTTCCACTGACTGAATGATGAGGGACTGAAACATGTTGTTGTTGTTCCACTGACTGAATGATGAGGGACTGAAACATGTTGTTGTTCCACTGACTGAATGATGAGGGACTGAAACATGTTGTTGTTCCACTGACTGAATGATGAGGTACTGAAACATGTTGTTGTTCCACTGACTGAATGATGAGGGACTGAAACATGTTGTTGTTCCACTGACTGAATGATGAGGGACTGAAACATGTTGTTGTTCCACTGACTGAATGATGAGGTACTGAAACATGTTGTTGTTCCACTGACTGAATGATGAGGGACTGAAACATGTTGTTGTTCCACTGACTGAATGATGAGGGACTGAAACATGTTGTTGTTCCTCTGACTGAATGATGAGGGACTGAAACATGTTGTTGTTGTTCCACTGACTGAATGATGAGGTACTGAAACATGTTGTTGTTCCACTGACTGAATGATGAGGGACTGAAACATGTTGTTGTTCCACTGACTGAATGATGAGGTACTGAAACATGTTGTTGTTCCACTGACTGAATGATGAGGGACTGAAACATGTTGTTGTTCCACTGACTGAATGATGAGGGACTGAAACATGTTGTTGTTCCACTGACTGAATGATGAGGTACTGAAACATGTTGTTGTTCCACTGACTGAATGATGAGGGACTGAAACATGTTGTTGTTCCACTGACTGAATGATGAGGTACTGAAACATGTTGTTGTTGTTCCACTGACTGAATGATGAGGTACTGAAACATGTTGTTGTTCCACTGACTGAATGATGAGGTACTGAAACATGTTGTTGTTCCACTGACTGAATGATGAGGGACTGAAACATGTTGTTGTTCCACTGACTGAATGATGAGGGACTGAAACATGTTGTTGTTCCTCTGACTGAATGATGAGGTACTGAAACATGTTGTTGTTCCACTGACTGAATGATGAGGTACTGAAACATGTTGTTGTTCCACTGACTGAATGATGAGGTACTGAAACATGTTGTTGTTCCACTGACTGAATGATGAGGGACTGAAACATGTTGTTGTTCCACTGACTGAATGATGAGGTACTGAAACATGTTGTTGTTCCACTGACTGAATGATGAGGTACTGAAACATGTTGTTGTTCCACTGACTGAATGATGAGGGACTGAAACATGTTGTTGTTCCACTGACTGAATGATGAGGTACTGAAACATGTTGTTGTTCCACTGACTGAATGATGAGGTACTGAAACATGTTGTTGTTCCACTGACTGAATGATGAGGGACTGAAACATGTTGTTGTTCCACTGACTGAATGATGAGGTACTGAAACATGTTGTTGTTCCACTGACTGAATGATGAGGTACTGAAACATGTTGTTGTTCCACTGACTGAATGATGAGGGACTGAAACATGTTGTTGTTCCACTGACTGAATGATGAGGTACTGAAACATGTTGTTGTTCCACTGACTGAATGATGAGGGACTGAAACATGTTGTTGTTCCACTGACTGAATGATGAGGGACTGAAACATGTTGTTGTTGTTCCACTGACTGAATGATGAGGTACTGAAACATGTTGTTGTTCCACTGACTGAATGATGAGGGACTGAAACATGTTGTTGTTGTTCCACTGACTGAATGATGAGGTACTGAAACATGTTGTTGTTCCACTGACTGAATGATGAGGTACTGAAACATGTTGTTGTTCCACTGACTGAATGATGAGGGACTGAAACATGTTGTTGTTCCACTGACTGAATGATGAGGGACTGAAACATGTTGTTGTTCCACTGACTGAATGATGAGGGACTGAAACATGTTGTTGTTGTTCCACTGACTGAATGATGAGGTACTGAAACATGTTGTTGTTCCACTGACTGAATGATGAGGGACTGAAACATGTTGTTGTTCCACTGACTGAATGATGAGGGACTGAAACATGTTGTTGTTCCACTGACTGAATGATGAGGTACTGAAACATGTTGTTGTTGTTCCACTGACTGAATGATGAGGGACTGAAACATGTTGTTGTTCCACTGACTGAATGATGAGGTACTGAAACATGTTGTTGTTCTACTGACTGAATGATGAGGGACTGAAACATGTTGTTGTTCCACTGACTGAATGATGAGGGACTGAAACATGTTGTTGTTCCACTGACTGAATGATGAGGTACTGAAACATGTTGTTGTTCCACTGACTGAATGATGAGGGACTGAAACATGTTGTTGTTCCACTGACTGAATGATGAGGGACTGAAACATGTTGTTGTTCCACTGACTGAATGATGAGGTACTGAAACATGTTGTTGTTCCACTGACTGAATGATGAGGTACTGAAACATGTTGTTGTTGTTTCACTGACTGAATGATGAGGGACTGAAACATGTTGTTGTTCCACTGACTGCATGATGAGGGACTGAAACATGTTGTTGTTGTTCCACTGACTGAATGATGAGGGACTGAAACATGTTGTTGTTCCACTGACTGAATGATGAGGGACTGAAACATGTTGTTGTTCCACTGACTGAATGATGAGGGACTGAAACATGTTGTTGTTGTTCCACTGACTGAATGATGAGGGACTGAAACATGTTGTTGTTCCACTGACTGAATGATGAGGGACTGAAACATGTTGTTGTTGTTCCACTGACTGAATGATGAGGGACTGAAACATGTTGTTGTTGTTCCACTGACTGAATGATGAGGGACTGAAACATGTTGTTGTTCCACTGACTGAATGATGAGGGACTGAAACATGTTGTTGTTCCACTGACTGAATGATGAGGGACTGAAACATGTTGTTGTTGTTCCACTGACTGAATGATGAGGGACTGAAACATGTTGTTGTTCCACTGACTGAATGATGAGGGACTGAAACATGTTGTTGTTCCACTGACTGAATGATGAGGTACTGAAACATGTTGTTGTTCCACTGACTGAATGATGAGGTACTGAAACATGTTGTTGTTCCTCTGACTGAATGATGAGGTACTGAAACATGTTGTTGTTCCACTGACTGAATGATGAGGTACTGAAACATGTTGTTGTTCCACTGACTGAATGATGAGGTACTGAAACATGTTGTTGTTCCACTGACTGAATGATGAGGTACTGAAACATGTTGTTGTTCACCTGACTGAATGATGAGGTACTGAAACATGTTGTTGTTCTACTGACTGAATGATGAGGAACTGAAACATGTTGTTGTTCTACTGACTGAATGATGAGGTACTGAAACATGTTGTTGTTCCACTGACTGAATGATGAGGTACTGAAACATGTTGTTGTTCCACTGACTGAATGATGAGGGACTGAAACATGTTGTTGTTCCACTGACTGAATGATGAGGTACTGAAACATGTTGTTGTTCCACTGACTGAATGATGAGGGACTGAAACATGTTGTTGTTCCACTGACTGAATGATGAGGTACTGAAACATGTTGTTGTTCCTCTGACTGAATGATGAGGGACTGAAACATGTTGTTGTTCCACTGACTGAATGATGAGGTACTGAAACATGTTGTTGTTCCACTGACTGAATGATGAGGGACTGAAACATGTTGTTGTTCCACTGACTGAATGATGAGGGACTGAAACATGTTGTTGTTCCACTGACTGAATGATGAGGGACTGAAACATGTTGTTGTTCCACTGACTGAATGATGAGGGACTGAAACATGTTGTTGTTCCACTGACTGAATGATGAGGGACTGAAACATGTTGTTGTTCCACTGACTGAATGATGAGGGACTGAAACATGTTGTTGTTCCACTGACTGAATGATGAGGGACTGAAACATGTTGTTGTTCCACTGACTGAATGATGAGGGACTGAAACATGTTGTTGTTCCACTGACTGAATGATGAGGGACTGAAACATGTTGTTGTTCCACTGACTGAATGATGAGGTACTGAAACATGTTGTTGTTCCACTGACTGAATGATGAGGGACTGAAACATGTTGTTGTTCCTCTGACTGAATGATGAGGGACTGAAACATGTTGTTGTTCCACTGACTGAATGATGAGGGACTGAAACATGTTGTTGTTCCACTGACTGAATGATGAGGGACTGAAACATGTTGTTGTTCCACTGACTGAATGATGAGGGACTGAAACATGTTGTTGTTCCACTGACTGAATGATGAGGGACTGAAACATGTTGTTGTTCCACTGACTGCATGATGAGGGACTGAAACATGTTGTTGTTCCACTGACTGAATGATGAGGGACTGAAACATGTTGTTGTTCCACTGACTGAATGATGAGGGACTGAAACATGTTGTTGTTCCACTGACTGAATGATGAGGTACTGAAACATGTTGTTGTTGTTCCTCTGACTGAATGATGAGGGACTGAAACATGTTGTTGTTCCACTGACTGAATGATGAGGGACTGAAACATGTTGTTGTTCCACTGACTGAATGATGAGGGACTGAAACATGTTGTTGTTCCACTGACTGAATGATGAGGGACTGAAACATGTTGTTGTTCCACTGACTGAATGATGAGGGACTGAAACATGTTGTTGTTCCACTGACTGAATGATGAGGGACTGAAACATGTTGTTGTTCCACTGACTGAATGATGAGGGACTGAAACATGTTGTTGTTCCACTGACTGAATGATGAGGGACTGAAACATGTTGTTGTTCCACTGACTGAATGATGAGGGACTGAAACATGTTGTTGTTCCACTGACTGAATGATGAGGGACTGAAACATGTTGTTGTTCCACTGACTGAATGATGAGGGACTGAAACATGTTGTTGTTCCACTGACTGAATGATGAGGGACTGAAACATGTTGTTGTTCCACTGACTGAATGATGAGGTACTGAAACATGTTGTTGTTCCACTGACTGAATGTTGAGGGACTGAAACATGTTGTTGTTCCACTGACTGAATGATGAGGTACTGAAACATGTTGTTGTTCACCTGACTGAA
The DNA here is from genome assembly GCF_949606895.1 of Notothenia rossii. Taxonomy (NCBI): domain Eukaryota; kingdom Metazoa; phylum Chordata; class Actinopteri; order Perciformes; family Nototheniidae; genus Notothenia; species Notothenia rossii. Next base: position 1,016,042 of record NC_136902.1, read on the forward strand.
TGATGAGGTACTGAAACATGTTGTTGTTCCACTGACTGAATGATGAGGTACTGAAACATGTTGTTGTTCACCTGACTGAATGATGAGGGACTGAAACATGTTGTTGTTCCACTGACTGAATGATGAGGTACTGAAACATGTTGTTGTTCCACTGACTGAATGATGAGGGACTGAAACATGTTGTTGTTCCACTGACTGAATGATGAGGGACTGAAACATGTTGTTGTTGTTCCACTGACTGAATGATGAGGGACTGAAACATGTTGTTGTTCCACTGACTGAATGATGAGGGACTGAAACATGTTGTTGTTCCACTGACTGAATGATGAGGTACTGAAACATGTTGTTGTTCCACTGACTGAATGATGAGGGACTGAAACATGTTGTTGTTGTTCCACTGACTGAATGATGAGGGACTGAAACATGTTGTTGTTGTTCCACTGACTGAATGATGAGGTACTGAAACATGTTGTTGTTCCACTGACTGAATGATGAGGGACTGAAACATGTTGTTGTTCCACTGACTGAATGATGAGGGACTGAAACATGTTGTTGTTCCACTGACTGAATGATGAGGGACTGAAACATGTTGTTGTTCCACTGACTGAATGATGAGGGACTGAAACATGTTGTTGTTCCACTGACTGAATGATGAGGGACTGAAACATGTTGTTGTTCCACTGACTGAATGATGAGGAACTGAAACATGTTGTTGTTGTTCCACTGACTGAATGATGAGGTACTGAAACATGTTGTTGTTCCACTGACTGAATGATGAGGTACTGAAACATGTTGTTGTTCCACTGACTGAATGATGAGGGACTGAAACATGTTGTTGTTCCACTGACTGAATGATGAGGGACTGAAACATGTTGTTGTTCCACTGACTGAATGATGAGGTACTGAAACATGTTGTTGTTCCACTGACTGATTGATGAGGGACTGAAACATGTTGTTGTTCCACTGACTGAATGATGAGGGACTGAAACATGTTGTTGTTCCACTGACTGAATGATGAGGGACTGAAACATGTTGTTGTTCCTCTGACTGAATGATGAGGGACTGAAACATGTTGTTGTTCCACTGACTGAATGATGAGGGACTGAAACATGTTGTTGTTCCACTGACTGAATGATGAGGGACTGAAACATGTTGTTGTTCCACTGACTGAATGATGAGGGACTGAAACATGTTGTTGTTCCTCTGACTGAATGATGAGGGACTGAAACATGTTGTTGTTCCACTGACTGAATGATGAGGGACTGAAACATTTTGTTGTTGTTGTTCCACTGACTGAATGAAACAGTGTGTGTTATTGAACAGGAGTGATGAAGTCTCACTGTGTGCTGTCATGTCTCTCCAGGCCACCAGGGGGCGGAGGCCGAGCCGACAGGAGGACATTGAGCTGGATTACCTGGGTGAGGAAGGAGCTCAGGGAGCAGAGTAGCACCTCCAGGGACCTCCTCTCTCTCACTCACACATTTATAACCAAATCAGGCTAGATTTCTTATATCACATTAAAAATATATTTGTCTTGTTCTCAATATCAAAGTCAACTTTATTCTCAAGAATTCCACATATGTGTTACACATACAGAAATTAGAAATGCTGTTTCTCGCAGTCCCAAAGTGTGACATACATAATAACAAGTTACAAAAAAATAGCCTAAATATAAGTTGTATAAAAACTAAGTCATAAATAGTAATAAGTAATAAATATATATTTTTTAAAAACACAATCAGCAGAAACATGAATGTGACATTAGTGCAAGTATTCCTTAGAGCAAAACAAAACAATGATGTTGGAAGTACATTGCAGCAGCAGCAGAGATGAGTAGACAAGTGACTGGTGCTGGATGAGGGAGGGGTCTGTGTGTGTGGGGGGGGGGGGGGGGGGAGAGGAGAGAGGGAGGGGAGGGGAGAGAGTTCAGCATCCTGACGGCCTGGTGGAGGAGCTGGTGGTGCTCGGCCTCAGACTGAGGAACCTTCTCCCTGAAGGCAGGAGGCTGAAGAGGCTGTTGGACCATCAACATGTCTTCTCTGACTTCCTGTCAGCTCCAAGCCCATTGGTTCCTTCTGAAGACGTAGATCTTTAACAACAACTCACACATTTGGTTTAATTTGAAAAGTCAAAGCAGTCGGTGCAGTTTGAAACCAAAGACACACCGAGACCCCGGCTGAATAATGTATGTTTAATAAAACTAGTCAAATATCGTCTCAAATCTGCTTTACCTGATGTGTCTTAGTGACATTTGAGCCAATGATTCCAGAGAGAACAGGAGGACGGTGTTACAGCGCCACCTGTTGGATTTGAGCACATCCAGAGTTGGTGTTTTTTATTTCTTTCATTTCAACAAGCATTCAAAGTTCAGTTTTATAAAAAGGTGTTAGAAGTTCATCCAGAAATGTTGCTGAAACATTATTATAATACAAATTAAAAACTAAAATGAATACTTCCAACGCTTTTCGTGTTAAAGGATTTTGACATTTTTGTAATTAAGAGATGTTTTTTTATTTCATAATAATTTTGCTAAGTTTTGCTCTGAACTAATTTATTTCAATTTGGTAAAAAAATCTACATCAACATCCTCCCAATTCACAAGTACTCTGCCTCGTGTGGTGATCAGCTATTGGGCCTGAAGTGATGCCATGAACATTTCATACAATTCAATCAATTTCATAGTTTCAGATTTGTCTCATTGATTAAGAATGATGCTTCATTTTGTTGTAAAGTATGTTATTGATTTTTAAAATAAATATATATTTTAATAACCTATATCATAACAGTTTTGCTCCATGTTGTAACAAAGAAATGTAATTAATTTAGTAATTAAAGATAGTCCTATTGAGTATTGAGTTATCAGGAATTGTGTTTAACATCAAAGTTAATTGATTTCATCGTTAAGGATTTTTCTCATTGATTAAGAATGTTGCTTTATTTTGTGAAGAAATATTTATCTATGTTTCTTTATTTTATAAGAGTTGCGTTAAATTACCAATTTCTATAAAGAATGTTGTTTATTTTTGTTCCAATAAAGCATTTGTGTTTTTGAGTAAAGGACCGTTCCTGATGCGTTTGCTTAATGTCGTATCACAAATCATCTGCTCTGGGACAAACAATAAATCTGCTTTAATAATCCAGAAACCTCTTTCTTTGAATTTGCCAAATAATATTCTGTATTTATTTTTACACCCATACACAAAACGATTTTAGTGCTGGGTCTAACTTGCTTATCTTTTTATGGTAAATAATAATATAGTCAAATAAATAACTCATGACCCAGAGGAGGCTGAGCTTCATACATTACCTCCCTCCCTCCCTCCCTCCCTCCCTCCAGGCCCGGTTCCAGAACAAAATGACTCAGGTGCATCTGAGATTAGAGGGGGTGCAGGGGTAAAGTGGGGAGTGGACCTGACACCCTCCAGGGTTTTTTTAAAATCTTGAAGTTGAAAGCATCAATCTGGTGCACTTTGAGAACAACATTAAGAGATCTATGGATACATCTCTCAACACCCAGATGAAACACAACTGTAAGCAGATTTAATTTTTCTTTATGGATATTTTACAAATCACTCCCCTTTCAAACTGTATTCTTGTTTTACCGTCATATAGTATTTCATTTTTTGTGAGTTACTCAGATGAGTACCAGGAGACAGCATTTGGTACTCTGGTACAGTTGTGGTGAAGGCATCTGAGTTAGATGTATTTGAACCGAAATGTCTACATGCATAGCAGAAGATGGCATATTTCCGCCGCGCGTTGGGCAGCTGATGTGTTGATAGTATCTCGGCAGGACTTTCTTCATATTGGCGGTGTAGGAACATCCACACGGCGGCGTGCGTTGAAGCTTCAACGCTTCTGCCCACTCACCTGAAATGGGATGACGTCACTCTTTGCCGAACTGCATTGTGGGAGCATCGCTTCGCTCAAATCATATGCCAGTACAAGCTCTAGCCAATCAAACCGCATGCTTGTGTGTCCGGGGCGGGATATTAATGTGATTGGTTGTTGGTCGCACGCCAGACACGCCCACCGGCAAGCTTCAACGCTCAATGTTCAAAGCTTAAAGAAAGAGTGAGAGAGAGAGAAGGAAGTCTTAAAACAGGTTTGAGATCCGAAATGGGAATTGAAAAGAAAAGAGGTTTAAAGGTCAAAGATGGGTTCAGGCAACATGAAGATTCAACAGGAGCAAAGAGATGATTGGCTGAGGAGAGACGGGAAGGAGAGAGAGAAATAGAAAATAAAAGAGAGGAAAGAAAAACAAGAGAAAGAAAGAGATAGAATGAATGTTTGTGTGGTTTATGTTTACATCTGAAGTTTGTTACCTTGATGGTAATGAAACATACTGTAATACTGGTTTAAATGTTAAATGTTAATATTCTACATTAATGAGTGTAATTAATTAATTGGAGAACAGACATGTATTTAATGTGATGACAGAATTACGGACTTTAAAAACACATTTCTTAAAACACGTTCTGACATTAAACCAACTACCCCATTTGGCCCTAATCCTCTTCCGTAGTTTATTTCATTTTGTCTTTTACTGGGTCTTATTAATTACAAACTAGAGATACCCGGCAGTGCTGTGTCTCGTGATGCTCCATGTTTCTGTTTTTGAGACATTTTTAAATCAGGGACAGTCTGATACCGATATATTCAGTCTTGATCACGATAAAAAATAACAATGAGATGCAAAAAAGTTCTATATTTTTTAATAAATTATTTTGTGTGTAACCATACATCACATTCACTGTTCCTCGAAATCTCCTCTCAAAAATACATTTATCCTTTAAAAACATTAATTTAAATACTAGAGGGATGTGAATGATGGAGGAGAAACCAGACTTAGTGACACGCATGGTGCTTTGACTGATGTACACACATATATCAAAATATACTCCTCTCACACTAAGTGTTACAGCATTAACCTGTTAAACACCACGCCCCCACCCCCGGGGGCAAAACACAACAATATTTACGAAGCTGTGTCTCAGGGCTTCTTAAAATGTAACAACCTATTAATGTGTCATACCCACTTGACGGGAAGAAACTCAGCTAACTGATGATATGAACCATTTTTACCAAAACTAAACACAACTCTAAAGCCGAGCATCTGAATTAGCACTAAGCGAAAGAGTGCTGACGCACTTAGCACAGAACTCACGATAGAAATATGTTATACTTCGTCGGATCTACACAAATTAGATATCATATGAAAGCTGAGATTCCACAGATTCCAATGGTATAAGTATCATCACTGTGACCTTCGCTGCTGCAACCAAAACCCGCGGCAGCGAAGGCAAGCAAAGACAACACACAACTTCACTTCACTGTGCCAAAACGGCAAATACGTCTTACCTGCTGTTTTCTGATGTGTGTTCAAGGGCAATAAAACGCATCTAAACGCTGCTGAAGGTTAATCCAATGTCTCTGTGTCACTTTGAAATGATTACTGATGATCCATCATAACATTTTGTCATAAGAGTAGTTTTCATATAGAGTGTGTGAGAGCGTAACCCAGCTTCCGGTTTTGAGCATGCTGGCTGCGCATCACTCTCACTCCTCAATGTTAACGTGTTCGTGGATTTAGGAACTTCCCCTCGATCCTATTGGCTCTATCGGTTCAAAAGAGTCAATCATCAAAATCGACGAATGGGTTCCAGAGATATGGAAAATGCACCCAAATGACCCCAGAAGTGTTTTTGTTCTTTTAAATCTCTCTAAAAAGTCAAATGTCACTTGTTTTGCATCAATCTTGATACAGAGTACTTCTGTTACAGTTTGGATTCCTAAAGCTTTTAGTCTACCTTCCCATCATTCAAGGGTGGGTCTCACTATAAGTAATGCTTTATTTTTGGACGGACACTAGAATAGAATTTTTTTACTATGTTCGATCTGAATTTACTTTAAAAACAACAACAATAATGTTCCTCCCTCTGCCACCAGAGGGCGACTCATCCCCAAAATACAAAAAAAACAAACATTAATTATTGTCAGTCCTGTTCATGATAAAAAAACAACAACGAGATGCAAAAAGGTTCTATATTCTTTTAATAAATTATTTTGTGTGTAACCAGTATACATCACATTCACTGTACCTCAATCTCCTCTCAAAAATACATTTATATCCTTTAAAAATATTAATTTAAATACTAGAGGGATGTGAACGATGGTGGAGAAAGCAAACTTAATAACACGCATGGTGCATTGACTGATGTACACATATATATCAAAATATACTCCTCTCACACTAAGTGTTACAGAATTAACCTCTCTCTACCCGCCTCTTAAAGCTGATAACCTGCAGGTGAGCTAGATTTATTAAACATTCAAGTCTTTGGTGCAGGAGTTATTAAAGCCTCCTCTCTGCAGGACAAAGTGCATGAGGGCTGGAAAAGGCACTTCCTGTTAACAGAGGAAAAGGGAAGCAGCTTCAGCTTCTTTTCTGTGCGTAAGGAACTCTACGCTGTCTGTTGGCGACGCACTAAATCATCATCATCATCATCAGCTTCAATATTATCACACCCAGGTCTCCGGATGACTGCGGGGACCTTTAGGTTTCCCAAAGCGGTATCCAAACCCTGAAGAGAGATATTTAAAAGTTACAAATCATATACATTTGTGAGTATGTAGTGTCTCTACTTTAAAGAGTCCTCTCCTCTGATGTTCAGGTGTATATCAGTATGTAGTGTCTCTACTTTAAAGAGTCCTCTCCTGCTGATGTTCAGGTGTATATCAGTATGTAGTGTCTCTACTTTAAAGAGTTCTCTCCTGCTGATGTTCAGGTGTATATCAGTATGTAGTGTCTCTACTTTAAAGAGTCCTCTCCTGCTGATGTTCAGGTGTATATCAGTACGTAGTGTCTCTACTTTAAATAGTGTTACGTGGTGATGTCACGTACCGAGTTTGAATCCTAAAGTTGACGCTCCGTTAGCTGCAGGAGTTTCCGGTTGGGATGGAGGGAGGGGAGTAGCAGTTTTAGCTGAAAGTATAATTAAACTCTTTACATTTTCTGATAACATCAGAGCATTTATTGTTTGAATCAAAATCATCTTCACTCACTTTTCTGTTTGTGTCTGAAGAACTTGAGACTCTGGAGAAAAGGAAACAGGAAGTTAGTTCCGCTTCTCTCAGGTTATTAAAGGTCCCCTATTATCCTGTTTCTCATCAATGCATCCAGCTCTCATGCATCCAGAGCCGGTCTCCTGCTCAGATCTCCAGATCAAGTGAATACTTAAAACGAAAGTTAGTTATAATCAAATATAATCAATTATATTCTTGTATAACCCAAAATGAAAATGCTTCATATTTTATGATTTTCTATATTTACAGTATAAACAAAGTGGTTTGTTAAATTGAGTGTAAGGCCTGTAATGGTTTATGGGTGACACTGATTAGAGAGGAGAGGCAGTTTCTTCCCTCTTCCCTCACAGCGGTGCCCAGGGAGGGGGGCTTCGGACTTAAGGAGGAACACACTGAGGCCCCAAAAACGTGGTTATGTCATAGCCGAGAATAATATTCTCTAGTTTTGCGCACTAGGGGTCGTGACCTTTTTACACAAACATGGGAAGGTGTGTCTTATGCCATAGCCAATAGAATATGTCTGCTCAGTCCTGTACATCAGAGGCCACGCCCAGTTTCCACAAATATGGGTATGGAGGAGGGGTCTTTAGGTTTCTATATCCTGTTGTTGAGCATAAAGACACTGGCGGAGAGGGAGCAAACGAGAGAGGGGGGGGGGTTACCTTGGTTGCTGATTGGCTAATGGTTACACAAGACAAAACATCGTTATGACATCATAAAGTGGCCAAAATCTGATCAGCTCATTTTCAGACAGGTTTTTATAGAAATGGATCAAAAAGAGAGAGAATCTTTGTTCCTGAAACTTTCAGAGTCTCTTTCCACAGAGGGGACACATGTTGATGTAGAAGAGACATGAAGAAGAGGGGACACATGTTGATGTAGAAGAGACATGAAGAAGAGGGGACACATGTTGATGTAGAAGAGACATGGAGAAGAGGGGACACATGTTGATGTAGAAGAGACACGGAGAAGAGGGGACACATGTTGATGTAGAAGAGACATGAAGAAGAGGGGACACATGTTGATGTAGAAGAGACATGAAGATGAGGGGACACATGTTGATGTAGAAGAGACATGAAGAAGAGGGGACACATGTTGATGTAGAAGAGACATGGAGAAGAGGGGACACATGTTGATGTCGAAGAGACATGAAGAAGAGGGGACACATGTTGATGTAGAAGAGACATGAAGAAGAGGGGACACATGTTGATGTAGAAGAGACATGAAGAAGAGGGGACACATGTTGATGTAGAAGAGACATGGAGAAGAGGGGACACATGTTGATGTAGAAGAGACATGGAGAAGAGGGGACACATGTTGATGTAGCAGAGACATGAAGAAGAGGGGACACATGTTGATGTAGAAGAGACATGAAGAAGAGGGGACACATGTTGATGTAGAAGAGACATGGAGAAGAGGGGACACATGTTGATGTCGAAGAGACATGGAGAAGAGGGGACACATGTTGATGTAGAAGAGACATGAAGAAGAGGGGACACATGTTGATGTAGAAGAGACATGAAGAAGAGGGGACACATGTTGATGTAGAAGAGACATGAAGAAGAGGGGACACATGTTGATGTAGAAGAGACATGGAGAAGAGGGGACACATGTTGATGTAGAAGAGACATGAAGAAGAGGGGACACATGTTGATGTAGAAGAGACATGAAGAAGAGGGGACACATGTTGATGTAGAAGAGACATGAAGAAGAGGGGACACATGTTGATGTAGAAGAGACATGAGGAAGAGGGGACACATGTTAATGTAGAAGAGACATGAGGAAGAGGGGACACATGTTGATGTAGAAGAGACATGAGGAAGAGGGGACACATGTTGATGTAGAAGAGACATGACGAAGAGGGGACACATGTTGATGTAGAAGAGACATGGAGAAGAGGGGACACATGTTAATGTAGAAGAGACATGAGGAAGAGGGGACACATGTTGATGTAGAAGAGACATGAGGAAGAGGGGACACATGTTGATGTAGAAGAGACATGAGGAAGAGGGGACACATGTTGATGTAGAAGAGACATGAAGAAGAGGGGACACATGTTGATGTAGAAGAGACATGGAGAAGAGGGGACACATGTTGATGTAGAAGAGACATGAGGAAGACCTTTAAAGTATAAATCTGTTACCCTGGATCGAGTCAAGCCCTTCTCCTCCTTTCTCTCCGGTTGGTTTCCGGAGGTCTCTGTCTTCAGGGAGGGTCTGCGCTGGAAGTCGTACTGACCCCCCTCCGCTGCAAACACAATATGACATGATCTCAATAGTTCAAAAAGAAATGCAGTTATACTTTCATCCTCTCTCCATTCATCTCTAATGAGCTTTTATTTAGAAACTAATAGCTTTTTAATGCTGGTGGAATTTAAGTACTGAACATTTTGATGTACTTGTACTTCACTTGAGTCTTTCAGTTTACTCTACTCAATACTTTCTACTCCACTCAGAGGTGGAAGAAGTACTCAGGTCTTGAGTAAAAGTAGAAGTACTCAGATCTTGAGTAAAAGTAGAAGTACTCAGATCTTGAGTAAAAGTAGAAGTACTCAGATCTTGAGTAAAAGTAGAAGTACTCAGATCTTGTAGTAAAAGTAGAAGTACTCAGATCTTGAGTAAAAGTAGAAGTACTCAGATCTTGTAGTAAAAGTAGAAGTACTCAGATCTTGTAGTAAAAGTAGAAGTACTCAGATCTTGTAGTAAAAGTAGAAGTACTCAGATCTTGTAGTAAAAGTAGAAGTACTCAGATCTTGTAGTAAAAGTAGAAGTACTCAGATCTTGAGTAAAAGTAGAAGTACTCAGGTCTTGAGTAAAAGTAGAAGTACTCAGATCTTGAGTAAAAGTAGAAGTACTCAGATCTTGTAGTAAAAGTAGAAGTACTCAGATCTTGTAGTAAAAGTAGAAGTACTCAGATTGTGTGGTAAAAGTAGAAGTACTCAGATCTTGTAGTAAAAGTAGAAGTACTCAGATCTTGTAGTAAAAGTAGAAGTACTCAGATCTTGTAGTAAAAGTAGAAGTACTCAGATCTTGTGGTAAAAGTAGAAGTACTCAGATCATGTGGTAAAAGTAGAAGTACTCAGATCTTGTAGTAAAAGTAGAAGTACTCAGATCTTGTGGTAAAAGTAGAAGTACTCAGATCTTGAATAAAAGTAGAAGTACTCAGATCTTGTAGTAAAAGTAGAAGTACTCAGATCTTGTAGTAAAAGTAGAAGTACTCAGATCTTGAGTAAAAGTAGAAGTACTCAGATCTTGTAGTAACAGTAGAAGTACTCAGATCTTGTAGTAAAAGTAGAAGTACTCAGGTCTTGAGTAAAAGTAGAAGTACTCAGATCTTGTAGTAAAAGTAGAAGTACTCAGATCTTGTAGTAAAAGTAGAAGTACTCAGATCTTGAGTAAAAGTAGAAGTACTCAGATTGTGTGGTAAAAATAGAAGTACTCAGATCGTGTGGTAAAAGTAGAAGTACTCAGATCGTGTGGTAAAAGTAGAAGTACTCAGATCGTGTGGTAAAAGTAGAAGTACTCAGATCGTGTGGTAAAAGTAGAAGTACTCAGATCGTGTGGTAAAAGTAGAAGTACTCAGATCTTGTACTTGAGTAACAGTACTTGAGTAAATGTACTTAGTTACTTCACACCTCTGACTCCACTTCATTTATTCAACTGAGTCTCTGCTCTTCTTTTGTATCTGGACATAAATAAGTTCTGAACTTAGTGTACAATTGGAGGTACTTGTACTTCATTCTGCAGCTTTAGTTACTTGGCACATAGAGGTTATTTATATATTGAGTGAAGCTGCTCACCACTTCCTGTTGCAGCCGGGGGGGGCGGGGCCTGCTGGAACAACGAGAGGGGCTCTGCAGCGCACACAATACAGATCAGAGTGTTAGAGTTCATATTGATCAAGTGATCGCTCTGTAGAGAAGGCCCCCTGTGGTGCAGAACACTACATGCTGCTGCTGGGTTTACTCAAAGCAATGCACTCTGGGAAATGTGATCAATTTGTGGATTAAAGGCAACAAAGGAATAGTTAGACTAAACTGCTGACAGGCGGTGCACCATATAATAATTCCTCTTGCTAAACTGAACGTGTTAAAACCATGACTGACACTTTCTTTATTAATGCTTGACATGAGTACGACATGTATACAAAGCCACATCCACCTGACCCTCACTAATGCACCACATCCGCCACACAAAATAAACCCGCACAAACGGGCTATTGACTCCAGTTTGAGAGACGTTTGATAAATGTGTTGGCCAAAACAACTTGTACCAAAATTATTAATCCTAAATATACAATCCATCATCATCTGCAAGCGGTCCCCACACTCTCAATGTGAATAACATCCTGCTTCATATCGTGTCTAAAGCCCTTGTGTGTTTGTGTTTTGTGTATTTGTGTGTGTATTTGTGTATTAGTGTATTTGCGTTTGATTTTGTGTCCGGTTGTTTAAAGCCGTTTTGATTCTATTTCCAGATGTTTGAATACTCTTTAATTTCTTCCTTGTTTGTTTTTTATGCTGCTGCAACGCAAACATTTCCCGATTACGGATCAATAAAGTTCTTCTTATTTTAAAAACTACAGAGTGTGGTGTGGGGGTTTTAAAATAGGTGTAACGATCTAAAGACAATGAACTGATATATTCTCTGCACCTGATTTACGGAACAATCTGCAGACGTTCTTTTGAAAGAGAGGTTTGACTTTGATGGAAAACTGGCTCATTGATATGTTCTTAACCGTAAAGGAACATGTGATTCATTCTTAAACCAGCCTCACATGACTGTAACCCTTTAAGTGCCAGTTAGGGTAGAGTTGAAATGAAAGGACATCTCTTACCTTGTCGGGAACTCTTAGCTCGGACGCTCTGTGGGAAACATTCGCAAGAACAAAAGTTAAAGTCTCATCAAATGTGAACTAATGCAAAAGCACTTCGGAAATTAGTTCAGGAGTTTTATTGATACAACATTTTCTGTCCTGAATATTCAATAAAACAAAAGGCAGCGATAATAAAGAGCCTCTAAAGAAGGAAGTGGATCATTCTCAGCATTAAAATAAAGGCTATCAGGATTAGATTCAGATTAGATTCAATCAGAAGCGATTCAGACGAGCAAAAGAAGCCGTCAGAAGCAGAGTAGTATCAACGTATGACAGATATACCAAGATAATGGAACAGTATGGGGACAGCATGAGGTATACACAGTATAATGGACACACTATAGGAAGAATACACTAAAGACTCGTAATGATCCCTTTAATCAGGATCAGGTTTATCTCCAGGTCGGTCGACACGTAGGGGAATTTGACTTGGTGTCGTGGTGCAGACATAAAAGTAATAAGTAGTAATAAAAAAAAAAATGTTGTGACATTTAAAAGTATTTACACAGAAATCGAATGGATTAAAATATGGAATAAAAATCGGCAGTAATAAAAAAAGTAAACGTGTCGTCAACACAGATGTGGATGCAGGAGTTTGTTTGGACACTTTCATAAATACAGATAATGAAACAGGACTCACGTGCAGTCAGTCAAAGGATCTAAGCTAAAGTGCTCACCTTGCTGCGGCTCATCACCGCCTCCAGGAACCTTTTGGGCTGAGACGTCCCGTCCCACTCTGAGGAGCGTCCCACCTGAGGGGGGGGGCAGGAGGGCGTCTGCTGGGGAGGGGGCGTCTGCTGGGGAGGGGGCGTCTGCTGGAGGGGGGACGTCTGCTGGGGGGGGGGCGCAGGAACTGCTGCAGAGAGGGGGGAGTTAGTCATAATAATATTAATAATAATGATAGATTAGGTTTGTTATAGCGCTTTGCATGGTGTGAACAAACAAACAAATAAGAAGGGCAAATAATAAAGTCATGAAGGACTGCGGGGTTGTGTGTGTGTGTGTGTGTGTGTGTGTGTGTGTGTGTGTGTGTGTGTGTGTGTGTGTGTGTGTGTGTGTGTGTGTGTGTGTGTGTGTGTGTGTGTGTGTGTGTGTGTGTGTGTGTGTGTGTGTGTGTGTGTGTGTGTGTGTGTGTGTGTGTGTGGAGGGCCGTTTCTTCCCATAGGCGGACTGTGTGGATGCATTGGGCCCCGCGGCCACTAGGGGGCCCCCTAGCTGAAAGTTCAGGTTCAGCCTGAATTTAAATGAGCTGTAAATTCTCATTGAACTCACGCTCTGTGGGGAGGATGAAGGACTCGGGGGTTCTGTCAGGGAGGGGGGGGGTCAGGTTCTCCTCCGCTGCTAAACAAAGATAATCCACATTATTATAGATTTAATTTAAATAATGCTTATTTTAATGCAAAAAGACACTTTACAGAACCGTCCGTGCCTAAAACACACATTCTGTACATACTAGGTCTACAGAATAAAAAAGAAAATAAATCAGAGGTGACTTTGGGTATTGTGTATTTGTGTCCTCACGACGTCTCTTGAAATGACACGTGTATATTTTTTATATAATAGTTCATGATGTGTTTGTCTCACTGGGAGAAGAGGAGTGAGGCTGGAGGGCTGGAGGTGATGTCAGATCAAGTGTTACTGGAACTGCTGGGAACACACACACACACACACACACACACACACACACACACACACACACACACACACACACACACACACACACACACACACACACACACACACACACACACACACACACACACACACACACACACACACACACACACACACACACACACACACACACACACACACACACACACACACACACACACACACACACACACACACTCTCTTTAAATGGACACTGGTCTGGTGATTATCTGCGTGTGATTTGAAGAAGTCTCACCTGTGAAGGTCATCTTGGCTTTCATGCTCTACGAGAGAGAGAAAGAAGTTCCTGTGAGTTTAATGTTCAATGCTCTGAACGTCTGATATCACGGGATGTTTTCACAGCATGACTTTAGGTTTTTAAATGTATTTGTATAGAGCGCCACAGTGACGCGCCCTAAAACACGGAAGTAAACTCCTTCCGGTTCCCTCGACAAAAACGCAATGCAGTCTCTCCATAGGGTTTAGGAAAATAGCTCTGTGGTTGAAACGCATTGAAGAGACGGATCACGTTTCGTTCAGGATAATCTCCACACGTCTACTTTTATAATGTTCTAATCATAAATCTAATGTCCAGAAGCTAAATGCTAACGTGATGCTATAAAGGAGCTACAGCCGAGTCCAGCAGCACGACTTCAACGTCACGCCAACTTCAGATCCATATTCAAACACTCAGATTCTAGATGGAAGGAGTTGAAGCGTTTGTTTGAACAGTCTGCAGGAGGCAGGGACTTGCTTTCAAGCAGAACAGAAACTAACTTAGAGGAGTGTTTACGTGTTCGGCGTAATAACGTACAACGTACTCCATGACTTCTGTAGTCCTATTCAGCCACTTGGTAACAACCATCGTTTCTCAGACACGTCCACTCTTCAGAAATCACCAGTGGGGTCACTGCTGATGATTTAATGTCCTAGAACAAAACGTGATCCGTCTCTTTGTGTCAACCACAGACCTTATTTCCAGATACTTTCCTAAATCCTATGGAGAGATCCCATTGGCTCTGAGAGGAGGGAACAGGAAGTGGTGACATGCTGACTCACTTCCTGGTTTTAGGACGCGGCACTGTGGCACTCTATTGAACTCTCTGCTCACCTTGCTCCTGATCCAGGCTCTGCTCTCGGTGTGAGGTGATGAAGAGGAGGAGGAAGAGGAGCTCCACTCTGAAGACGTGCCGATCCGGCTCGGGGTCGCCGTGACCTCTGACCTCTGACCTCCGACCTCTGACCTCTGCTGCACCAAGGCTGAAGGGCGGTGAGAGGAAGACGTTTCAACGTCGAGTCAAAGATATTATATTTGTGTTTTTTATGATTTTTTAAATTATTGTGATTTAAAACACTTTTTAAAACGTGTTTTGTTTATTCGTTATAAATGGAGTCACCTTCATCGAGGGCCAGCTCAAAGGACTCAGGTGTTCTCTCTGGGAGAGGGGGCACAGGTGAGGGGGGGTTACCTGGGGGGGGGGGAACGTGAATTAGTAAATGAATCACAACGAGCTGAAACAGAAATATCATCCTCCTCTTCCTCCTCTTCCTCCTCCTCACCTCCTAACTCCCTGAGAGCCTCAGCAGCAGCGTTTGGAGGGATGATGACCATCAGCCAATCAGAGGAGGGGGCGAGCTCTGAAACACAGACTACCATTAGTATCTATTCTGAAGCTCGTTACACAAACACACTCCCATGTGGCGAAGTGATGCATGCTGGGGGTATATATATTGTGATGTCTTGAGGGGAAGGGATCTTCAGCTTGACGTGTGGGTGCGATGAATAAAAGACAGCAGGCAGCGTTTTCAAACTTCACCAGGTGTATTTTTTTTCTTCTTACTGCCCTCACAAACTTACATCGTCACTTACAAACAAAACAGAGGGATTCATCTAACTAAGGACTTTTGCTAACTGCTATAGAAAGTAAATAAGCACATCGTCAACGTCTCTCCTCTCTGCATATTGTCTCCCTCCTGCTTTGTGCTCACAGTCACCACTCTTCAGCTGGGCAGCAGCCATCTTCCCTAATGCCCTGCTGATTATGGGAGTTGTAGTCCCTGTTGCATCCACCGAGAGGGAATGGACCTGCCCTCGATGATGCACCCTCTCGTGACATCACAATATATATATATATATATATATATATATATATACATATATATATTGTGTAGAAAGCCTTACAGAACAAGCATTAGATCACATAGTTTATCCATATTAGGTGCAAAACTATGGAATGGTCTCAACTTATAATGATAATAACTATTATTCACAATTATCTTAATTATTATAGTTGATATAAAAATAGGATGAGAAATGAAACTCCTGTTATCTGAACATGGACTGGTAGACGTATATGTGTACATACTGTATGCTGTATATCACTTTGTTTATCTGTGTGCATATTTAATGAGGGATGTGTCTTTGTCTTTGTCTTTGTCCTGCAGCAGGAGAAATACCTCTGGATGAACTCTGCCCTCTGCCCTCCTGCTTCTACTCATTCTGTCTGTCTGTTGGATGTATACATTGTCTAATTGTTGAAATAGTAGAATAAATAATACAGGAAACAAAAGATGTATATATATGTATATATATTTGGGGACAGACCCTGGTTGTGTTGGAGCGTCTGAACGTTCATCAGCTCCTGACCTGCAGCCATCTCAAAGGACTCAGGGGTTCGTTGAGGAAGAGGAGGAGCTTCCTCTTCATCATCTCTACCAGGACCAGCAGTCACTACAGAGTATAAAATATAAAGAAAATCCACAAAAAAGGAAAGATGAAGAATCATTTGAAACATTAAAAACACTATAAAAGACGGATATACAATTCAATTAAACATAAACAGCATAATAAAAGAATGTACCTGCGACAGGTGAGTCCAGCTCCTGGTCGTTCAGGTGCAGGGCGGGGGGGCTAAACAGGGGGCTGGCGGTCCACTTCGGGTCCTCTGAGGACGGGATACTCATCGGGGTGTCGAAGTACGGATCTTCGACCATCAGACGGATCCCCTCCTGCAGCACCGTGGCCTTCTGGGTAATGTAGTTTCCTGCTGGAGTGGGCAGGGAGTGAGAGTGCTCTTCCTCCTGCTGCAGCAGCTGGTACGGATGAAGCTGCTCCTCTTCATCACTGAGGTCTGAGAGGGAGCTCTCTGTGTCGGGGGGGGCAGAGGGAGAGACCCCCGCTATCTGAGAGGGGGGGGAACACTACATTAATGAAGGAAAGGTGATGAAATGCAATAATGCTACGTAAACAGTTTCCGTAAATATGTAAACTAATCGCGTCGTTTATACGTTCGTCTTTTAGTGTAGATCAGGGGTGGGGAACCTTTTTCCTCTCGAGGGCCATTTCAATTTTTTCGACATCCTCCGAGGGCCGTACAAATTATTGACCTCTGCTTAAAAATACTAAAATCACAGCCCATTCATTTGGCCTTTCTTTCATGCTGTGCAAAGAAAAAGCAACCTCTTAATCCAGATATCTCACCATGACTCGTGTATGCATGCACGTGCACGGTGTGGCATGACCACCACAACAGAAAGATATGGAGACAAGATGTGTGAAAATGTATTTAGTTTCCTATCCATATGGACGTGATTTAAGTAGGGGGGTACCTCACACCCTCTAGGGGGGTCCAGGGGGCATGCTCCCCGGGAACATTTGTTTTTAAATGTTGAAGTTAAAAGCATCAATCTGGTGCACTTTGAGAGCAACATGAAGAGATCTATGGAAACATCTCTCAACACCCAGATGAAACACAACTGGAAGCAGATTTTATTTTTCTTTATGGATATTTTACAAATCACTCTCCTTTCAAACTGTATTCTTGTTTATTAATAACAACTTTGTTTTACTGTCATACAGTATTTTATACCTGTTTACTTTATTCTCTTATTTTTTTATAACTATAATGATCATATCAATAATAATAATAATAATAATAATAATACATTACATTTATAAAGCGCTTTTCCTGGTGCTCAAAGCGCTTACAAGCAAGTAAAACAAAATAACAACAGATAAATAAAGATAAAATGAATAAAGATGATGATAAAGATGTGCCTTTACCTCACTGGTTGGAGAAAAAGCTTCTTATATTCGTTAGCATAGCTAGCTAACCAGATGCTAATAACAACTAAGTTATTGACTGTATGATCAGTATGACAGATGAACAGCTCGTCACTGGGCTTTCAACTAAAGACACAGACACGCAGAAACTGCGGCATGTGTACGGCTCCTTATGGGTACTGACATCTCTCAAGTGCCGGAGCGGCGTTCTGGCTTTCCGCTGCTCTCTGTCAAAACTGCACCCCTGTCAGACACGTTAGGCTCGTGTTGTGTTCAAGGACCCTGATCTTGGCCAGGAAAAACAGCTACTCGCTTTTTTTCTTTTTTTGCGGTCTATATTTCTTCAATTTTTTTCATTTTTGCGTGTGTTTATAAATTACCTCGAGGGCCGTACCAAATGGTCTCGCGGGCCGTATACGGCCCGGAGGCC
Source organism: Notothenia rossii (assembly GCF_949606895.1). Lineage (NCBI taxonomy): Eukaryota > Metazoa > Chordata > Actinopteri > Perciformes > Nototheniidae > Notothenia > Notothenia rossii. The sequence goes on from NC_136902.1 coordinate 1,034,149, forward strand.
GGAGGTTCCCCACCCCTGGTGTAGAGTATCGTATCGTATCAAATCGTCACCTATTGTATCGTGGAGTCTCTTTTTATATAGCACCTTACTGATCTTGTGTCTTTTCGTATAGTATCGTAACTTAACGTGTCTTGTCGTGTCGTATCTAATTGTATCGTGACGCACCGTGATATATCGCGACGCACTGTGACGTATCGTGACACATCGTGGCGCATCGTGATGTATCATGACGTATCGTGATGCATTGTGATGCATCGTGATGTATTATGATATATTGTGACGCACCGTGACGTATCGTGGCGCATCGTGACGCATCGTGGCGTATCTTGTCTAGTCGTATCTTCTCGTATCGTGTCGTGTTTAGTCGTATCTTCTGTCATTGTATGTTATCGTATTTTATCGAAGTCGATCTGCAATTCCAATGCTTCTGCACTTCAATCACGTGACTGCTTTTATAAATCAGCCTTAAAGCACTGCTTGTTTCTGCTCTGCTGATGTCATGCTTTATCTATCTTAAATCTGAGTGCGTGCTTGCGTCCTCTCACCTCTCCGACGCTCTGCCCCTCCTGCAGGAACCTCTCAAACAGCAGCCGGATCGTCCTGTACACCAGCTCGTATTGTTCCTGAGATTAAACACAGCAACACAAACCGGCTCTGTGAGGTGACTCAAAGCCCGAGGCACAAACCTCCAAACCGACAGGAGGAAGCAGCCGCTGGAGGAATGAGACAATGTGGCTGTGCTTGTTGGAGGAAATGTTCAAATAACAACACGCTGTTACCTTAGTTTGAACCACGGACGGCCTCTGAGTCCTCATGCTCTGCACGATGTTGAAGATATTGAAATCTGCAGGGATCATCTGAACACAGACACAGGTGTTCACTGTTAGATACTTTACTATTTCACTAACTTTCTTAATGTGCAGGAGGTTTGGAGGCAGGACATCTCACGTGTTTCTTCAGGAGGCTCCAGGTGTAATCGATGACACACAGAACGCCTGTCCTCCCACAGCCGGCACTGCAACAAATACACATTCAGTAGAAAAGTTGATAGCAATAAAAGAAGTTCAAGTAAAAAACAAATGTCAAATAACAGATAAAACATCCTCACATAAACATGCATGCATGTCACAATATAAACAGTGTTGTATTCATTATAATAATAACGTTTTAAAGTCCTTTGGGGCTGAAGGAACTCCTTTATTATTATGAAGCTCAGCGCAAGTTCTTTCAGTGAGGCTGTTTCCCACGCCCTCACTCACAATTCTCTCTCACTCACTCGCTCTCTCCTTCAATTCCCCTTCAGCACTCCACTACCACCAGTGTCTAGACCCCCGTTCCCTTTTCCTAGTCGGCTCCTCCTCCCCCTAAATCCATCACAGTATGATGGGGGTCTAATCTCCAAAATATATATTACCCCTTGGGCAATAAATATGTTCTCAAACTTACGGAATAAGTCTCTCCTGATTGACATTAAAGTGGTTCAGAGGTGAGAGAGGCGTGTGTACATTTAATTAAAAGAATATATTTTTTACAAGTAAAATGTCCAATAAAATATTAAATAAAATAATAAAATAATTCCAAAGTGTATACAGTTAAATCAACCGGACTTCTTTCTGCAGATGTGAGCGACCTTAACAACGGTCAATAAGTCCTTGACAGCGGTCTGTACTACTGCATTAACAACGTGTCACGTGTTCTGAATTGACCTATCAGAATCCAGTATTCAACTAAGCCATGTAATAAGTTCATTTAAAGGTGTGCACAGTGTGCTACAACATATAGCATGCATATCACAATATAAACAGTGCTGTATTCATTATAATAATAGTTGTAAAGTCCTGTGCGGCTGAAGGAACTCCTCCTTTATTATTAAAGTGGTTCAGAGGTGAGCGAGGCGTCGGCCGTGGCGCTGCCAACAGATTCTGAAACACTGTGTCATGATATTCTGGATTTTCTGGTCCTAACCGCACCCTGCGATAAGAACACTAAAGCTCTTATTCAGTGCTCAAGATGTTCAGGCTTTGACTCAAAACCTGTGATTGTGTTGTTGTCAAAGAACACATTTACTGAATTTACTGAGCAAAATGTTTCTACTAACTAACACCTTGCGGAATAATTAATCACAAACAACAAGTGACCTGAGTTTCAGAGAAAAGAGAGACGTGTGGGTTTAAAATCAGCCACAGAGTCACTGAGAGGAAATGGCCACACACACACACACATACACAAACGCGCACTTAGGACCTAGCGGGTCGTTGGCTTCACGCCTACACACACTTCCTGTTTAAGAAGAGCCAGGTGATGATGAACCGTAAACGCTGCCCACAGGCTACACACACGTTACATACACTACACAGACTCTAACCACAGGCTACACACACTCTACACACACTCTACACACTCCCATAATACTCTGAGACCCTTGGTGCGTGTGATCCTGCAACAAAACTAACCCTCTCAATCACTGATGATTATTATTCATTAATATTGTCTGTATAACATTCAATGACTGCCACTTCACACTTTACGTTGAATTGCATAAATGGTTTTACAAATTTAAATGGTTTGGACAAAGTGTAAAGTATTTATTTAAGATTTTTGGTAATGTACACACGTTGTTAAATGTGTACTGACACAGAGTGCAAGCCTTTTGCCTTAAAACCTGTTTTGCAAAAGTTTTTTGATTTAATCTCTAGGTAGTTATGTGTAAGCAACGTAAACAAAACAAAAACAAAGAAATCATAAAATAATTAAAATTGAAAATAAATTAAAAAAAGAATATAAATGAATAATAATAATAGTCTGATTGTGTTCACCTGTTGCCCTTGTGTTTCTGGTTGTCTCATTGTGTTCACCTGTTGCCCTTGTGTTTCTGGTTGTCTCATTGTGTTCACCTGTTGCCCTTGTGTTTCTGGTTGTCTCATTGTGTTCACCTGTTGCCCTTGTGTGTCTGGTTGTCTCATTGTGTTCACCTGTTGCCCTTGTGTGTCTGGTTGTCTCATTGTGGTCACCTGTTGCCCTTGTGTGTCTGGTTGTCTCATTGTGGTCACCTGTTGCCCTTGTGTGTCTGGTTGTCTCATTGTGTTCACCTGTTGCCCTTGTGTTTCTGGTTGTCTCATTGTGTTCACCTGTTGCCCTTGTGTTTCTGGTTGTCTCATTGTGTTCACCTGTTGCCCTTGTGTGTCTGGTTGTCTCATTGTGTTCACCTGTTGCCCTTGTGTTTCTGGTTGTCTCATTGTGGTCACCTGTTGCCCTTGTGTTTCTGGTTGTCTCATTGTGTTCACCTGTTGCCCTTGTGTTTCTGGTTGTCTCATTGTGTTCACCTGTTGCCCTTGTGTTTCTGCCTCCCCTGCCCAGCTGTGTCTTGTCCTGTGATTACTCTTCTGTGTATTTAGTCGTGTCTTCCCCTGTGCTCCATGTCTGTTCGTCCTCTCTTAATGTCCATGCTACCTGCCCGTTGTTTCATGTCCATGCTACCTGTCTATGCTCGTCTATGCTAGTCCTTGTCTCCTGCCTGTTCCCGCCTGTAAGTTTGTTCCTGTCTGTCGTGCTCCCCGGTCTTGTTAATTTTAATTAGTTTCTTGTTTTCGGCTTTCTTTAATAAAGCTCGCTTTTTGTTACCAAACCTTTTTGTATTTTTTACTGCACTTGGGACCTATTTTCCCCCAACCCTGACAGGTCCCTGAAGGCAGCATCTCCCTGGTCCAATGGGATGTTTCCATTGGACTCTATTTCTTCCTTATAAATATCTAATTGTTTTAATTGCAAAACTCTTTTAGCTGTCAGACAGTTAGATGTTTGGGTAAATACAAAAATCAAATTTGCAGTTTCACAGAGTTGCTGTATATTTTTGTTCAAGTGCAAGCAATTTGAATATTTAAAAAGCATAATAGCAAATAGTATAAATTAATATTTTAAATGCTGCAAACATGGCCATCATTATTCCTAATAGATGGATGATGGAGGATATGCAGTTGACCTCTGACCTGCAGTGGATGCAGAAGGGCACGTCGTCGTGCTCCTGGTACGACCTCATCTCCTGCAGCATGTCCAGGATCGGGGGGACGGAGTCCGGCACGCCGTGATCCGGCCAGTTGAAGTACTGCAGCTGCTGCATGGTGCGACTACACTGGAACAAAGTAATAAGCAACTGAAACAAAGTAATAAACAACTGGAACAAAGTCATAAACAACTGGAACAAAGTAATAAACAACTGAAACAAAGTAATAAACAACTGGAACAAAGTAATAAACAACTGGAACAAAGTAATAAACAACTGGAACAAAGTAATAAACAATAAAAATGATGCCAACAGACAGAACAAGTCGGGACATTGATGCCAACAGTCTCTTCGGGCGAGCTGCGACAAATCCTGATACCTTGCTCTGACATTTTTTTAATTTAAATTATTACTTATTTTTTTGTTTCACCCTGGAAATGTGTGTATGTATATGTGTACATGTATATCAGGGTATCCGTTAGCCGCTAATTACCGGTTTTGAGCGAGTAACATTTATTAAAAAACAGTCAATTCAAAACCTGGCGGTCAAAATGTCCGGTAATAATTAGGGATGCTCCGATCGATCGGCCGTCGATAATTATCGGCCGATATTCACTCTTAATGTTGTTTGTTGTTTGTTGTTTGTTGTTTGTTGTTTGTTGTTTGTGGAATAATTTATTGAAAAATGAATCTGAACTTTTCGATCTGTTACGATTATAAACTGAAGCAATATAAAAACGAGCCCCATTAGAGTTTCAAACATCAGCATATCCGCTCAGAGTCCGGTGATTACCTGCTGACGCAAACTCTGCCACACAATGCTTATTATTCTTATTATTGAAACATGTCCGGTAAGTTTCTAATTTGTCCGGTAAAATAAATTATATCCGGACATTTGACCGGCAAGAAAAAATCCTAGCGGAAACCCTGGTATGTGTGTGTATGGCATTTTGTTATCTGTGTGCGTATTTAGTTACGGAATTAACTTTTTTTTTGACCAACGGGAGGGCTATCAATAAATGTTTCCAGAGCACATTTAATAACAAGACCAGGTCGTGACCTTGGTTTTTAGGAAAGATTTTCATACATGGAATGATTTTACTGGACTTTATATTGAGACGTGAGATTCAAACTGTCTTTGTAGCATCTAACAACAAAGCCAGCTGATAGCATCGTGCTGGTTTCAGGAGATTTTAATAAACGAGGGTTTATTCCCACAGAACAGTAACAAAAAGCAGCTTACGTTGCCATAAGTCACCCGTAACGTCCTGGTCAGATAATCCCCTTTTATGTCCTCAGAGTCCTGCAAACAAACACGCAGCAGTGCATCAGGTGAGTAATGCACTGCATTATACTGCATGTATAATAGGAGCAGTGTGAGGTCATAACGTCTGCTCTGGGACTGGCAGCTGTAGAAGTTGTGATTGTGAGAAATGAAACACTCACGCAGTAAACTGTGAACGGCTCGCAGACAAACTGCTGATCCTGTTCTTCAGGCCAGTAACGCTCACACTTCTTCTGCAGAAAAAAAAGTGATGTTCACGTTTACACAGGGATAACAGCAGGAGAGGACTCTTTAAAGTAGAGACACTACATACTGATATACACCTGAACATCAGCAGGAGAGGACTCTTTAAAGTAGAGACACTACATACTGATATACACCTGAACATCAGCAGGAGAGGACTCTTTAAAGTAGAGACACTACATACTGATATACACCTGAACATCAGCAGGAGAGGACTCTTTAAAGTAGAGACACTACATACTGATATACACCTGAACATCAGCAGGAGAGGACTCTTTAAAGTAGAGACACTACATACTGATATACACCTGAACATCAGCAGGAGAGGACTCTTTAATGTAGAGACACTACTGATATACACCTGAACATCAGCAGGAGAGGACTCTTTAAAGTAGAGACAGTATACATACTGATATACACCTGAACATCAGCAGGAGAGGACTCTTTAAAGTAGAGACACTACATACTGATATACACCTGAACATCAGCAGGAGAGGACTCTTTAAAGTAGAGACACTACATACTGATATACACCTGAACATCAGCAGGAGAGGACTCTTTAAAGTAGAGACACTACATACTGATATACACCTGAACATCAGCAGGAGAGGACTCTTTAAAGTAGAGACACTACATACTGATATACACCTGAACATCAGCAGGAGAGGACTCTTTAAAGTAGAGACACTACATACTGATATACACCTGAACATCAGCAGGAGAGGACTCTTTAAAGTAGAGACAATACATACTGATATACACCTGAACATCAGCAGGAGAGGACTCTTTAAAGTAGAGACACTACTGATATACACCTGAACATCAGCAGGAGAGGACTCTTTAAAGTAGAGACACTACATACTGATATACACCTGAACATCAGCAGGAGAGGACTCTTTAAAGTAGAGACACTACATACTGATATACACCTGAACATCAGCAGGAGAGGACTCTTTAATGTAGAGACACTACTGATATACACCTGAACATCAGCAGGAGAGGACTCTTTAAAGTAGAGACAGTATACATACTGATATACACCTGAACATCAGCAGGAGAGGACTCTTTAAAGTAGAGACACTACATACTGATATACACCTGAACATCAGCAGGAGAGGACTCTTTAAAGTAGAGACACTACATACTGATATACACCTGAACATCAGCAGGAGAGGACTCTTTAAAGTAGAGACACTACATACTGATATACACCTGAACATCAGCAGGAGAGGACTCTTTAAAGTAGAGACACTACATGCTGATATACACCTGAACATCAGCAGGAGAGGACTCTTTAAAGTAGAGACACTACATACTGATATACACCTGAACATCAGCAGGAGAGGACTCTTTAAAGTAGAGACACTACATACTGATATACACCTGAACATCAGCAGGAGAGGACTCTTTAAAGTAGAGGCACTACATACTGATATACACCTGAACATCAGCCGGAGAGGACTCTTTAAAGTAGAGACACTACATACTGATATACACCTGAACATCAGCAGGAGAGGACTCTTTAAAGTAGAGACACTACATACTGATATACACCTGAACATCAGCAGGAGAGGACTCTTTAAAGTAGAGACACTACATACTGATATACACCTGAACATCAGCAGGAGAGGACTCTTTAAAGTAGAGAAACTACATACTGATATACACCTGAACATCAGCAGGAGAGGACTCTTTAAAGTAGAGACACTACATACTGATATACACCTGAACATCAGCAGGAGAGGACTCTTTAAAGTAGAGACACTACATACTGATATACACCTGAACATCAGCAGGAGAGGACTTTTTAAAGTAGAGACACTACATACTGATATACACCTGAACATCAGCAGGAGAGGACTCTTTAAAGTAGAAGCACTACATACTGATATACACCTGAACATCAGCCGGAGAGGACTCTTTAAAGTAGAGACACTACATACTGATATACACCTGAACATCAGCAGGAGAGGACTCTTTAAAGTAGAGACACTACATACTGATATACACCTGAACATCAGCAGGAGAGGACTCTTTAAAGTAGAGACACTACATACTGGTATACACCTGAACATCAGCAGGAGAGGACTCTTTAAAGTAGAGACAGTATACATACTGATATACACCTGAACATCAGCAGGAGAGGACTCTTTAAAGTAGAGACACTACATACTGATATACACCTGAACATCAGCAGGAGAGGACTCTTTAAAGTAGAGACACTACATACTGATATACACCTGAACATCAGCAGGAGAGGACTCTTTAAAGTAGAGACACTACATACTGATATACACCTGAACATCAGCAGGAGAGGACTCTTTAAAGTAGAGACACTACATACTGATATACACCTGAACATCAGCAGGAGAGGACTCTTTCAAGTAGAAGACACTACATACTGATATACACCTGAACATCAGCAGGAGAGGACTCTTTAAAGTAGAGACACTACATACTGATATACACCTGAACATCAGCAGGAGAGGACTCTTTAAAGTAGAGACACTACATACTGATATACACCTGAACATCAGCAGGAGAGGACTCTTTAAAGTAGAGGCACTACATACTGATATACACCTGAACATCAGCCGGAGAGGACTCTTTAAAGTAGAGACACTACATGCTGATATACACCTGAACATCAGCAGGAGAGGACTCTTTAAAGTAGAGACACTACATACTGATATACACCTGAACATCAGCAGGAGAGGACTCTTTAAAGTAGAGACACTACATACTGATATACACCTGAACATCAGCAGGAGAGGACTCTTTAAAGTAGAGACACTACATACTGATATACACCTGAACATCAGCAGGAGAGGACTCTTTAAAGTAGAGACACTACATACTGATATACACCTGAACATCAGCAGGAGAGGACTTTTTAAAGTAGAGACACTACATACTGATATACACCTGAACATCAGCAGGAGAGGACTCTTTAAAGTAGAGACACTACATACTGATATACACCTGAACATCAGCAGGAGAGGACTCTTTAAAGTAGAGACACTACATACTGATATACACCTGAACATCAGCAGGAGAGGACTCTTTAAAGTAGAGACACTACATACTGATATACACCTGAACATCAGCAGGAGAGGACTCTTTAAAGTAGAGACACTACATACTGATATACACCTGAACATCAGCAGGAGAGGACTCTTTAAAGTAGAGAC
>NC_136902.1:1043067-1098067 GCF_949606895.1 Notothenia rossii
CAGTCAGTGGAACAACAACATGTTTCAGTCCCTCATCATTCAGTCAGTGAAACAACAACAATATGTTTCAGTCCCTCATCATCAGTCAGTGAAACAACAACATGTTTCAGTTCCTCATCATTCAGTCAGTGGAACAACAACATGTTTCAGTCCCTCATCATTCAGTCAGTGGAACAACAATATGTTTCAGTCCCTCATCATTCAGTCAGTGGAACAACAACATGTTTCAGTCCCTCATCATTCAGTCAGTGGAACAACAACATGTTTCAGTCCCTCATCATTCAGTCAGTAGAACAACAACATGTTTCAGTCCCTCATCATTCAGTCAGTGGAACAACAACATGTTTCAGTCCCTCATCATTCAGTCAGTGGAACAACAACAACATGTTTCAGTACCTCATCATTCAGTCAGTGGAACAACAACATGTTTCAGTCCCTCATCATTCAGTCAGTGGAACAACAACATGTTTCAGTCCCTCATCATTCAGTCAGTGGAACAACAACATGTTTCAGTACCTCATCATTCAGTCAGTGAACAACAACATGTTTCAGTCCCCTCATCATTCAGTCAGTGGAACAACAACATGTTTCAGTACCTCATCATTCAGTCAGTGGAACAACAACATGTTTCAGTCCCTCATCATTCAGTCAGTGGAACAACAACATGTTTCAGTCCTCATCATTCAGTCAGTGGAACAACAACATGTTTCAGTCCCTCATCATTCAGTCAGTGGAACAACAACATGTTTCAGTCCCTCATCATTCAGTCAGTGGAACAACAACATGTTTCAGTACCTCATCATTCAGTCAGTGGAACAACAACATGTTTCAGTCCCTCATCATTCAGTCAGTGGAACAACAACATGTTTCAGTCCTCATCATTCAGTCAGTGGAACAACAACATGTTTCAGTACCTCATCATTCAGTCAGTGGAACAACAACATGTTTCAGTCCCTCATCATTCAGTCAGTGGAACAACAACATGTTTCAGTCCCTCATCATTCAGTCAGTGGAACAACAACATGTTTCAGTCCCTCATCATTCAGTCAGTGGAACAACAACATGTTTCAGTCCCTCATCATTCAGTCAGTGGAACAACAACATGTTTCAGTACCTCATCATTCAGTCAGTGGAACAACAACATGTTTCAGTCCCTCATCATTCAGTCAGTGGAACAACAACATGTTTCAGTACCTCATCATTCAGTCAGTGGAACAACAACATGTTTCAGTCCCTCATCATTCAGTCAGTGGAACAACAACATGTTTCAGTCCCTCATCATTCAGTCAGTGGAACAACAACATGTTTCAGTACCTCATCATTCAGTCAGTGGAACAACAACATGTTTCAGTCCTCATCATTCAGTCAGTGGAACAACAACATGTTTCAGTACCTCATCATTCAGTCAGTGGAACAACAACATGTTTCAGTCCCTCATCATTCAGTCAGTGGAACAACAACATGTTTCAGTCCCTCATCATTCAGTCAGTGGAACAACAACATGTTCTCAGTACCTCATCATTCAGTCAGTGGAACAACAACATGTTTCAGTCCCTCATCATTCAGTCAGTGGAACAACAACATGTTTCAGTACCTCATCATTCAGTCAGTGGAACAACAACATGTTTCAGTCCCTCATCATTCAGTCAGTGGAACAACAACATGTTTCAGTCCCTCATCATTCAGTCAGTGGAACAACAACAACATGTTTCAGTACCTCATCATTCAGTCAGTGGAACAACAACATGTTTCAGTACCTCATCATTCAGTCAGTGGAACAACAACATGTTTCAGTCCCTCATCATTCAGTCAGTGGAACAACAACATGTTTCAGTACCTCATCATTCAGTCAGTGGAACAACAACATGTTTCAGTACCTCATCATTCAGTCAGTGGAACAACAACATGTTTCAGTACCTCATCATTCAGTCAGTGGAACAACAACATGTTTCAGTCCCTCATCATTCAGTCAGTGGAACAACAACATGTTTCAGTCCCTCATCATTCAGTCAGTGGAACAACAACATGTTTCAGTACCTCATCATTCAGTCAGTGGAACAACAACATGTTTCAGTCCCTCATCATTCAGTCAGAGGAACAACAACATGTTTCAGTCCCTCATCATTCAGTCAGTGGAACAACAACATGTTTCAGTCCCTCATCATTCAGTCAGTGGAACAACAACATGTTTCAGTCCCTCATCATTCAGTCAGTGGAACAACAACATGTTTCAGTCCCTCATCATTCAGTCAGTGGAACAACAACATGTTTCAGTCCCTCATCATTCAGTCAGTGGAACAACAACATGTTTCAGTCCCTCATCATTCAGTCAGTGGAACAACAACATGTTTCAGTACCTCATCATTCAGTCAGTGGAACAACAACAACATGTTTCAGTCCCTCATCATTCAGTCAGTGGAACAACAACAACATGTTTCAGTACCTCATCATTCAGTCAGTGGAACAACAACATGTTTCAGTCCCTCATCATTCAGTCAGTGGAACAACAACATGTTTCAGTCCCTCATCATTCAGTCAGTGGAACAACAACATGTTTCAGTACCTCATCATTCAGTCAGTGGAACAACAACATGTTTCAGTCCCTCATCATTCAGTCAGTGGAACAACAACAACATGTTTCAGTCCCTCATCATTCAGTCAGTGGAACAACAACAACATGTTTCAGTACCTCATCATTCAGTCAGTGGAACAACAACATGTTTCAGTACCTCATCATTCAGTCAGTGGAACAACAACATGTTTCAGTCCCTCATCATTCAGTCAGTGGAACAACAACATGTTTCAGTCCCTCATCATTCAGTCAGTGGAACAACAACATGTTTCAGTACCTCATCATTCAGTAAGTGGAACAACAACATGTTTCAGTCCCTCATCATTCAGTCAGTGGAACAACAACATGTTTCAGTCCCTCATCATTCAGTCAGTGGAACAACAACATGTTTCAGTCCCTCATCATTCAGTCAGTGGAACAACAACAACATGTTTCAGTCCCTCATCATTCAGTCAGTGGAACAACAACAACATGTTTCAGTCCCTCATCATTCAGTCAGTGGAACAACAACAACATGTTTCAGTCCCTCATCATTCAGTCAGTGGAACAACAACATGTTTCAGTCCCTCATCATTCAGTCAGTGGAACAACAACAACATGTTTCAGTCCCTCATCATTCAGTCAGTGGAACAACAACATGTTTCAGTCCCTCATCATTCAGTCAGTGGAACAACAACATGTTTCAGTACCTCATCATTCAGTCAGTGGAACAACAACATGTTTCAGTACCTCATCATTCAGTCAGTGGAACAACAACATGTTTCAGTCCCTCATCATTCAGTCAGTGGAACAACAACATGTTTCAGTCCCTCATCATTCAGTCAGTGGAACAACAACAACATGTTTCAGTCCCTCATCATTCATTCAGTGGAACAACAACAACATGTTTCAGTCCCTCATCATTCAGTCAGTGGAACAACAACAACATGTTTCAGTCCCTCATCATTCAGTCAGTGGAACAACAACATGTTTCAGTACCTCATCATTCAGTCAGTGGAACAACAACATGTTTCAGTACCTCATCATTCAGTCAGTGGAACAACAACATGTTTCAGTCCCTCATCATTCAGTCAGTGGAACAACAACATGTTTCAGTCCCTCATCATTCAGTCAGTGGAACAACAACATGTTTCAGTACCTCATCATTCAGTCAGTGGAACAACAACATGTTTCAGTCCTCATCATTCAGTCAGTGGAACAACAACATGTTTCAGTCCCTCATCATTCAGTCAGTGGAACAACAACATGTTTCAGTCCCTCATCATTCAGTCAGTGGAACAACAACATGTTTCAGTCCCTCATCATTCAGTCAGTGGAACAACAACATGTTTCAGTACCTCATCATTCAGTCAGTGGAACAACAACATGTTTCAGTACCTCATCATTCAGTCAGTGGAACAACAACAACATGTTTCAGTACCTCATCATTCAGTCAGTGGAACAACAACATGTTTCAGTCCCTCATCATTCAGTCAGTGGAACAACAACATGTTTCAGTCCCTCATCATTCAGTCAGTGGAACAACAACATGTTTCAGTCCCTCATCATTCAGTCAGTGGAACAACAACATGTTTCAGTCCCTCATCATTCAGTCAGTGGAACAACAACATGTTTCAGTCCCTCATCATTCAGTCAGTGGAACAACAACATGTTTCAGTACCTCATCATTCAGTCAGTGGAACAACAACATGTTTCAGTCCCTCATCATTCAGTCAGTGGAACAACAACATGTTTCAGTCCCTCATCATTCAGTCAGTGGAACAACAACATGTTTCAGTACCTCATCATTCAGTCAGTGGAACAACAACATGTTTCAGTCCCTCATCATTCAGTCAGTGGAACAACAACATGTTTCAGTCCCTCATCATTCAGTCAGTGGAACAACAACATGTTTCAGTCCCTCATCATTCAGTCAGTGGAACAACAACATGTTTCAGTACCTCATCATTCAGTCAGTGGAACAACAACAACATGTTTCAGTCCCTCATCATTCAGTCAGTGGAACAACAACATGTTTCAGTACCTCATCATTCAGTCAGTGGAACAACAACATGTTTCAGTCCCTCATCATTCAGTCAGTGGAACAACAACATGTTTCAGTCCCTCATCATTCAGTCAGTGGAACAACAACAACATGTTTCAGTACCTCATCATTCAGTCAGTGGAACAACAACAACATGTTTCAGTCCCTCATCATTCAGTCAGTGGAACAACAACATGTTTCAGTCCCTCATCATTCAGTCAGTGGAACAACAACATGTTTCAGTCCCTCATCATTCAGTCAGTGGAACAACAACAACATGTTTCAGTCCCTCATCATTCAGTCAGTGGAACAACAACAACATGTTTCAGTCCCTCATCATTCAGTCAGTGGAACAACAACATGTTTCAGTCCCTCATCATTCAGTCAGTGGAACAACAACATGTTTCAGTCCCTCATCATTCAGTCAGTGGAACAACAACAACATGTTTCAGTCCCTCATCATTCAGTCAGTGGAACAACAACATGTTTCAGTCCCTCATCATTCAGTCAGTGGAACAACAACAACATGTTTCAGTCCCTCATCATTCAGTCAGTGGAACAACAACAACAACATGTTTCAGTCCCTCATCATTCAGTCAGTGGAACAACAACATGTTTCAGTACCTCATCATTCAGTCAGTGGAACAACAACAACATGTTTCAGTACCTCATCATTCAGTCAGTGGAACAACAACATGTTTCAGTACCTCATCATTCAGTCAGTGGAACAACAACATGTTTCAGTCCCTCATCATTCAGTCAGTGGAACAACAACATGTTTCAGTCCCTCATCATTCAGTCAGTGGAACAACAACATGTTTCAGTCCCTCATCATTCAGTCAGTGGAACAACAACATGTTTCAGTCCCTCATCATTCAGTCAGTGGAACAATAACATGTTTCAGTCACTCATCATTCAGTCAGTGGAACAACAGCATGTTTCAGTACCTCATCATTCAGTCAGTGGAACAACAACATGTTTCAGTCCCTCATCATTCAGTCAGTGGAACAACAACATGTTTCAGTCCCTTATCATTCAGTCAGTGGAACAACAACATGTTTCAGTCCCTCATCATTCAGTCAGTGGAACAACAACATGTTTCAGTCCCTCATCATTCAGTCAGTGGAACAACAACAACATGTTTCAGTCCCTCATCATTCAGTCAGTGGAACAACAACATGTTTCAGTCCCTCATCATTCAGTCAGTGGAACAACAACATGTTTCAGTACCTCATCATTCAGTCAGTGGAACAACAACATGTTTCAGTCCCTCATCATTCAGTCAGAGGAACAACAACATGTTTCAGTCCCTCATCATTCAGTCAGTGGAACAACAACATGTTTCAGTACCTCATCATTCAGTCAGTGGAACAACAACATGTTTCAGTCCCTCATCATTCAGTCAGTGGAACAACAACATGTTTCAGTCCCTCATCATTCAGTCAGAGGAACAACAACATGTTTCAGTCCCTCATCATTCAGTCAGTGGAACAACAACATGTTTCAGTCCCTCATCATTCAGTCAGTGGAACAACAACATGTTTCAGTCCCTCATCATTCAGTCAGTGGAACAACAACATGTTTCAGTCCCTCATCATTCAGTCAGTGGAACAACAACATGTTTCAGTCCCTCATCATTCAGTCAGTGGAACAACAACATGTTTCAGTCCCTCATCATTCAGTCAGTGGAACAACAACATGTTTCAGTCCCTCATCATTCAGTCAGTGGAACAACAACATGTTTCAGTCCCTCATCATTCAGTCAGTGGAACAACAACATGTTTCAGTCCCTCATCATTCAGTCAGTGGAACAACAACATGTTTCAGTCCCTCATCATTCAGTCAGTGGAACAACAACATGTTTCAGTACCTCATCATTCAGTCAGTGGAACAACAACATGTTTCAGTCCCTCATCATTCAGTCAGTGGAACAACAACATGTTTCAGTACCTCATCATTCAGTCAGTGGAACAACAACATGTTTCAGTCCCTCATCATTCAGTCAGTGGAACAACAACATGTTTCAGTCCCTCATCATTCAGTCAGTGGAACAACAACATGTTTCAGTCCCTCATCATTCAGTCAGTGGAACAACAACATGTTTCAGTCCCTCATCATTCAGTCAGTGGAACAACAACAACATGTTTCAGTCCCTCATCATTCAGTCAGAGGAACAACAACATGTTTCAGTCCCTCATCATTCAGTCAGTGGAACAACAACATGTTTCAGTCCCTCATCATTCAGTCAGTGGAACAACAACATGTTTCAGTCCCTCATCATTCAGTCAGTAGAACAACAACAACATGTTTCAGTCCCTCATCATGCAGTCAGTGGAACAACAACATGTTTCAGTACCTCATCATTCAGTCAGTGGAACAACAACAACATGTTTCAGTCCCTCATCATTCAGTCAGTGGAACAACAACATGTTTCAGTACCTCATCATTCAGTCAGTGGAACAACAACAACATGTTTCAGTCCCTCATCATTCAGTCAGTGGAACAACAACATGTTTCAGTACCTCATCATTCAGTCAGTGGAACAACAACATGTTTCAGTCCCTCATCATTCAGTCAGTGGAACAACAACATGTTTCAGTCTCTCATCATTCAGTCAGTGGAACAACAACATGTTTCAGTCCCTCATCATTCAGTCAGTGGAACAACAACATGTTTCAGTCCCTCATCATTCAGTCAGTGGAACAACAACAACATGTTTCAGTCCCTCATCATTCAGTCAGTGGAACAACAACATGTTTCAGTCCCTCATCATTCAGTCAGTGGAACAACAACATGTTTCAGTCCCTCATCATTCAGTCAGTGGAACAACAACATGTTTCAGTCCCTCATCATTCAGTCAGTGGAACAACAACAACATGTTTCAGTACTTCATCATTCAGTCAGTGGAACAACAACAACATGTTTCAGTACCTCATCATTCAGTCAGTGGAACAACAACATGTTTCAGTCCCTCATCATTCAGTCAGTGGAACAACAACATGTTTCAGTACCTCATCATTCAGTCAGTGGAACAACAACATGTTTCAGTACCTCATCATTCAGTCAGTGGAACAACAACATGTTTCAGTCCCTCATCATTCAGTCAGTGGAACAACAACATGTTTCAGTCCCTCATCATTCAGTCAGTGGAACAACAACATGTTTCAGTACCTCATCATTCAGTCAGTGGAACAACAACATGTTTCAGTCCCTCATCATTCAGTCAGTGGAACAACAACAACATGTTTCAGTCCCTCATCATTCAGTCAGTAGAACAACAACATGTTTCAGTCCCTCATCATTCAGTCAGTGGAACAACAACAACATGTCTCCGTACCTTGCAGTAGAAGTAAAGTCCGACGGTCACCAGCTGCACCAGCAGCTGAATCAGCGGCAGGACGACGGCTCGGATGATGAAAGGTTCTGGATCTGATGGAACACCTGGACAGCATCAGATCAAGAGTCAGCAAACACTCAGTAGAGACCTGAACCCTGATATCTCTGCAACATGGAGTCGTTATAATACACAGCTGTATTAGTTACATTAAACTGATAGCACTCATGTTGATACTCCAATATAAACTAGAACTGATTAGAGAATCAACCGGTTGGAGTGGAAAAGATGTGAAGGAATAATAAGGCGTTCAGGAGGCCAGTGTCCATTCTGACTCTTGGAGGGATCTTCTACTTCTTGAAAGCAAAATGACAGATATCACTTGGGGTTCTTGAGACAGCTGCTATCACTTAAACAAAGCTATGAATAAAGCTGTGAACAGGCAGTTTCCTTTGCATCCTGGAGCATGGTTTGGAGTCTGGTATCCTTATGAACTGGACATTTTGTGGCAGCTAAAGCATCATCTGCACACACTCTAGAAGTTAGCAAACACTCTGTAGAGACCTGAACCCTGAAGCCACTTCAGCATGGAGACTCCTCTCTCTCTGATTTGACCTCTGGTGAGACTGTGGCCTGACATGTTTCCAGACCGTAGGAGAAGCTGCTGTATCTCTTACATCCAGCAGTCAGTACTCAGGTCCAGACTCTAATGTAAGCTAGACTTCACCGGAGAACCAACCGAACAGTGAGGAAACACAGCAGATGAAACAAAGAGGCCTTTTGTGCACGAGACCAGGACCATAAACCCTGACTGAAGGAGAGGTTCTGGTCCAGGTTCTATATACTTTATATAGCCTTATTACATGGCTTAGTTGAATACTCAATTGTGATTGGTCAATTCAGAGTGCATGACACGTTGTTAATCCAGTAGTACAGACCGCTTTCAAGGACTTATCAACCGTTGTTAAGGACGCTCACATCCGCAGAAAGAAGTCCGGTCCATTGAACTGTACACAGTTTGCTTGTCTTTAGTTTTCCGTTGTCTCCAGTCTGAGAGCAACATGGAGGATTTTAATATTGATTGAATATATTTGGAGAGCACAGTAATTTGGATGAATGGTTAGTGGCTGATGAGTCCCCAGTGAAGAAAAGAAAAAGACAAGAGGGACAAGAAAACAGCGAAGAAGTAAGAGAGGCGAAAAGACGGACCACATCACGGGCTATGGAACTATTTAAAGACTGGCTGATCAGCTACGGGGCAGAAACCCTCAACACGCAGCGGTCCAGACATCAAACGGCAAAACACATTCAGTTTGCAGTTCCTTTGGCATTAGGGCAGGGATATCTAGATACTTTCCAAGGTCTGACATAATGAATTGTGCTACTTTTAAAGCAAGCAACGATGTTTTCAAATCTGTAATCAAAAAGCTCCTCAAAAACGCTATCGAAGCAGTTCCTGCCGTTGCTACGTTAGTTCAAACGGTAACAACGGACTATTTCTCTTAGCGGATGCATGTCCTTTAAAATCAATAATACAAAAATGTAAATCAATAAAAACATTTTCTAAATCAATAAAAGCATTTCAATTAATATTGGGAGTCATGTCGTTACTTTGTTGAGAATGTGGCCGTGTGATAAGCGGGATAATGTGCAGTGACTTGGTCCTCATGAAGGACACCCTTCATGCTGATCAAGATCCTGATCTGCCTGTTCTTTCACTCAGAATGAGCGCCTCGCTGGACATTATCCCTTACATATAAACTGTAACAGCTCACCTGAGACAGTGACAGACAGACAGACAGACAGACAGGTGAGAGACAGACAGGTGAGAGACAGACAGGTGACAGACAGACAGGTGAGAGATAGACAGGTGAACACTGAGCTTACCTGAGACAGTGACAGACAGACAGACAGGTGAGAGACAGACAGGTGAGAGACAGACAGACAGACAGACAGACAGACAGACAGATAGGTGACAGACAGACAGGTGAGAGACAGACAGACAGACAGACAGACAGACAGACAGACAGATAGGTGACAGACAGACAGGTGAGAGATAGACAGGTGAACACTGAGCTTACCTGACACAGTGACAGACAGACAGACAGACAGACAGACAGACAGGTGAGAGACAGACAGGTGAGAGACAGACAGGTGACAGACAGACAGGTGAGAGATGGACAGGTGAACACTGAGCTTACCTGAGACAGTGACAGACAGACAGGTGAGAGACAGACAGGTGAGAGACAGACAGACAGACAGACAGACAGACAGACAGGTGAGAGACAGACAGGTGAGAGACAGACAGACAGACAGACAGACAGACAGACAGATAGGTGACAGACAGACAGGTGAGAGATAGACAGGTGAACACTGAGCTTACCTGAGACAGTGACAGACAGACAGACAGACAGACAGACAGACAGACAGACAGGTGAGAGACAGACAGGTGACAGACAGAAAGGTGACAGACAGACAGACAGACAGACAGACAGGTGAGAGACAGACAGGTGAGAGACAGACAGGTGACAGACAGACAGGTGACAGATAGACAGGTGAACACTGAGCTTACCTGAGACAGTGACAGACAGACAGACAGGTGAGAGACAGACAGGTGAGCGACAGACAGGTGAGCGACAGACAGGTGAGAGACAGACAGACAGACAGACAGATAGGTGACAGACAGACAGGTGAGAGATAGACAGGTGAACACTGAGCTTACCTGACACAGTGACAGACAGACAGACATACAGACAGACAGGTGAGAGACAGACAGGTGACAGACAGACAGGTGACAGACAGACAGGTGAACACTGAGCTTACCTGAGACAGTGACGGACAGCAGACGGCTCTCAGAGGAGAAGTTATGAGAAAAAACAAAGAGGTGATAAACACAGCTGTAGTTTCCCTGGTGGGCGGGCTCTGCAGCCGGGAACAGGAAGTGGGCGCTGTGATTGACAGCTGGCTGGGTGCAGTTGTAAGTGGAGGAGCTGAGCAGGAAGGAGCCTCCTGGGTACTGAGGCTGGATGGAGCAGCTGATTCTGAAGGTGGAGCCTATGAACACCTGGAACCCCTGCTGCTGGGCCCCGGAGACCCCGTACGTGGAGGAGGACCCAGAGATGTTGGGCTGAAGCAGCAGGTCTGAAGAGAGAGAGAGACCACAACCAAATAAATGTGTTCTTTGAACTCTCAGGTAGGGCTGCTCGATTATGGCAAAAATCATAATCTCGATTATTTGGGTCAATAATTGTAATTGCGATTATTAAATGCGATTATTCATTGACTTTGAAAACATAAATTTATTGGAGAAAAAAAATGTGAACAGTATGTTTTTAACAGTTGGTTACCCTGAACTTTAAGTATAATTGAACAAAAAAAACAAAAAAAAGTGTTTAAAAAAAAAGTAATAATAATAATAAAAAAATAATCTTTTTATTTCGATTACGTTGTTTCCGTAATCGTTGCAAGCCATAATCGTAATCGCGATTAAAATACGAATGCCCAGGCCAGGCGACGCCACTGGTTCCTATCAAAGATGGTGTAAACATGGCCATTGATTATATCAATATGATATTTCACAAGGCAGCTATTAAAGCTGACCTTGTGAAACAAAAGCGGAAGCCTGTTAAAAGGCAAAACGCTGACAAATGGTTTGACCAGGAATGACCATCAGAAAAGACCTGAGAAAAATAGCAAATGAAAAACATCGGCAACCAAACAACCCAGCTTTACGCATTAGATACAATGACGTTTTAAACAAATATAAATAATAAGGAACAAAAAACAAAAGGATACCCACATGACACTTGAGGATATTGAGAAAGCCATTGATCAAAATCAATTCTGGGATCTGTGGAGCAACTTCAACACAAAACAACCGCAAGCATTACCCATCCAAAACGGTGACATCTGGAGAGAACATTTTGAAAGTTTGTACAAAGACATACCAATAAATCTAATGAATTCAGATCAATGTATTACAAAAGAGAAACTCCAAACATTAGAAGAAACTATTAAAGACCACCAGGACCCCCTTGATTTCCCAATGACTTGGGAAGAGTTGACCACACAGACACAATCTCTCCGGCCAAGGAAAGCTTGTGGCCCAGACAACATTCAAAACGAAATGCTCAGATGCAGCACCCCAGAGATGCAGGTACAGTATTAAAGCTGTTCAATATCATATTGCAGTCAGGATGTTTCCATCTGGTGCAAAGGGCTCATCTCCCCCATTCATAAGAGTGGAGACAAATCAGACCCTAAGAACTACCGTGGCATCTGTGTCAGCAGCTGTCTGGAACATTATTCTGTAGTATTCTAAATAAAAGAATACAAGATTTCCTTAACCGACAATCCATCTTGAGTCAAAATCAAATTGGCTTCCTTCCAAAACACCGCACCACCGACCATGTATATACCCTTCACACTTTAGTTAACAAACATGTACACCAAACAAAACATGGTAAGATATTCACTTGTTTCATTGATTTCAAAAAAGCTTTGGACTCTATTTGGCACCAAGGGCTCTATTATAGACTTCTACATTGTGGTATAGGGGGCAAAATGTACCATCTGGTTAAATCAATGTATTTAGGGAATAAGTGTGCTGTTCAAACTGGAGACAAACAAACTGAATTCTTCACCCAGAGAAGAGGTGTTCGTCAGGGTTGCAATTTAAGTCCCACTTTATTTAATATATATATAAATGAACTTGCTGTTCAGTTGGATCACTGTGCTGCTCCTGGCCTCTCCCTCCTAGAGAGAGAGGTGAAGTGTCTGCTTTATGCTGATGACCTTGTTCTGCTGTCTCCTACTGAACAAGGACTACAACAACAGCTGGACATAGTAGACCAGTACTGTAAGAACTGGGCCCTGGCAGTCAATATGAAGAAAACTAATGTCATGGTTTTCCAAAAACGCCCCAGATGTCAGGAGAACAAATACCAGTTTACCATAAATAATCATATCATCGAACATAGTATGAGTTACACCTACCTCGGTTTAACCATAACAGCATCAGGAAGTTTCAACATGGCAGTGAATGCACTCAAAGAAAAAGCCAGAAGAGCTCTTAATGCAATTAAGAGAACATTTTATAATGTCCAAATTCCAATTCAAATCTGGCTCAAAATCTTTGATAGTGTGATCCAGCCCATTGCGCTGTACGGTAGTGAAGTATGGGGTCCACTCAGTCACCAGAGCTATACCCGCTGGGACAAACATCCAACAGAGTCTTTCCATGCAGAATTCTGCAGATACATTTTACGTGTTCAGAGAAAAACACCAACAAATGCATGTAGAGCAGAATTAGGCAGATACCCACTGATCATTAACACTCAAAAGAGAGCACTGACATTCTTTAACCACCTTAGGTCCAGCCCCCGAGACCCCCTCCACTCCAAAGCCCTCCAAAGCCAAGAGCTAACCCCAGAGAAGAGTCCCCTATGTCAGCTGGTGCTGAGGCTAGCTGCCCCCTCTCAGAGCCACTCTGACCAGTCTCTCAACAACACTGCTCTCCAAACACCAATCACAGTCAAACGCATTATAACACAATGTAAACACAACTATTTACAACATTGGGAAGAAGAAACTAAAAGCCAAAGTAGATTAGAATGTTACCTGGCTCTAAACAGAGAGTATGAGCTGGCAGAGTATCTCTCTACTGTCAGAGATAGAAAGCAGAGACAGATCCTAGCCAAGTACAGGCTCAGTGACCACAAACTGCCAATCCAAACAGGAAGACTCAAAAGATCCTGGCAACCAAAAGAGAACAGAACATGTGGTCACTGTACGACAGGTGAGACTGAGACAGAGATGCACTTCCTCCTGAAGTGCCAAACATTCAACGAAGTAAGGAGCATTTATTGGAACAAGTTGAACTCTGTAATCCCAGGTTTCAAGGAGGTTGATGACCTCTCAAGACTGAGAGTACTCCTAGGAGAAGGAGACAAGGCACACCTTGCTGCCCAATATGTATACACATGCCACAACCTGAGGGACAGTGAATGAGACTCACACACACACACACACACACACACACACACACACACACACACACACACACACACACACACACACACACACACACACACACACACACACACACACACACACACACACACACACACACACACACACACACACACACGTGTTGAAATGTAATTGTATCACTGTATATATATATCATCAATAATATGTAAAAATTTGAAATGTCTGTTAATGTTGTTAATTATTTTGATGCTTTGGCAACATTGTTTAATTTAACTTTCATGCCAATAAAGCCCCTTTGAATTGAATTGAATTGAATTGATAACTGACGTGATGGAAGCTCCTCAGAGAGAGAGAGAGAGAGAGAGAGAGAGAGAGAGAGAGGGAGAGGGAGAGGGAGAGGGAGAGAGAGAGAGGGAGAGAGAGAGAGAGGGGGGGAGAGAGAGAGAGAGAGAGGGAGAGAGAGGGAGGGAGAGAGAGGGAGAGAGAGAGAGAGAGGGAGAGAGAGGGAGAGAGAGAGAGAGGGGGGGAGGGAGAGAGAGAGGGAGAGAGAGGGGGAGGGAGAGGGGGAGGGAGAGAGAGAGAGAGAGGGAGAGAGAGAGAGAGGGAGAGAGAGAGAGGGCGAGAGAGGGAGAGAGAGAGGGAGAGAGAGATGGAGAGAGAGGGGGAGGGAGAGGGGGAGGGAGAGAGGGAGTGAGAGAGAGAGAGAGAGAGAGAGAGTGAGAGAGAGAGAGACACACACATTCACCTTCCCTTTAGAAAAATGGCCTCTAACAAACAAAGAGACGGATGACTTGATGGGACTGATGGGCTAACCTGAGCAGATGAGAGTCAGGATGTCGTCAGAGGAATCTGATCGTGCACAGTCCCTCAGAGATGCACGCTGAACACAGGGAGGACTGATGTCCCACGCAGGTCTCTCTGAGGACTCTTTCTGTCCCACAGAAACAGCAGAGCCACAGTCGAGGTCTCTGCAGGCGACTGCTGCTTCCTCCAGTTTCCAGTGAGAGACAGCGTCCACATCCAGAGAGTAATAGTCCACAGGTCTCCATTCTCCCTGATGTCTCACCTCCAGAGCTCCTTCACAGCGACTCTCTCCTCCCACCAGTCTGACCGGCTCTGCAGAGAAACAAGAGAGAGATCAGAGAGAGAATAAAGAGAGTTTGATGAGAACAGAATGAACCAATCACAGCTCCTCTCTACCTGAGCAGGTGAGGCTAACAGCTGTGCCAGGTGAGCAGGTGTTTCTCTCTGAGGCTGAGCTACAGTCCAGGAGAGCAGACTCATGGCCTCCACACTGGAACTCTTTGGTCCCCATTGGAGCCTCCCCTTCTCCATAGAGCGCCCCCTGGAGGACTGAAGGAGCCCCACAGCCCAGCTGCCTGCAGACCACCTGAGCATCCTGCTGGTCAAAGTCAGCCTCACACACTGAGGACCAGGACGGGTCAGACGGGTCAGAGTTCACCTCCAGTCTGCCTGAGCACAGACCCGTCCCCCCCGGCAGCCTGACAGAGTCTGCAGAGAAGAGAACACAGAGAGAAAGAAAGATATTAAACAATATTTCAGATTCAAACTGGACTCAGTTCCAACATGAGTTCATGATGAACAACAGAACACTTCTTGATATCAGCACAGACTGCAGTTACCCTCACATCTACATCTACCACCCTCTAATGCTGCGTTCACACCGGACCTGCCAACATGTCTTCATGCTTTGACCAGTTTGCAGACACTGAGGAAACACTTTAAAATGTTGTCTGCATGGAGATCAGGCTAAGCTAACATGTAGCTGCTCCGTCCACACGCACAACGTCACACAGACAGGTATAAAGCAGCGACTGTGGTCTCCCAACCCAGTCTCACGGCATTTCGTGTTATAGTCACGACATTTAATCTATTGATTCGTGTTCACCAACACGATTTTCCCCTTTTTTTCGTGTCACACAGAACGATTTTAAAGCAATGTATTTCTACTGGTAATGTGTTTCGTAACTGCAAAACGTCTTTTTGTCCGGTCGGGTCGTGGGAGACCGGAAGCTGTGTGGTTCATAAAAACATGTTCTTACTCAATGTCAAGCCACGATTATTGCTTTTATTTTAAATCGTGTCATTTCTGACTTTTGTTGCCGTCTGTGAGGAAAATAAATGGGGCTCAGAGCCTCAGAATACTGAAATCTGTATTTTTTTCCTTCTAATTTGTTATTCTTTTCAAAAGAACACACTGTTATTTACTCACCAATAACACACAATTATCCTTGTTTTTATTTATTGGTTTATTTCCATAATCTCAGGCTTTTTTGGCGTCCGTCAGGAACTGAATTTCGAAATAAAAATAACCGGAAACAGACGTAGGCCTGTAGGAGTTTAGGACGGTCGAAGACACTACACTACCCATAATCCCCAGTTATCGTTTAGGACTACAGTCCCCGTGATTAATCTTCAAGCTCTGGGATTGGATGTTGGAGTGGCAGTGCACCAAGGTTACGTCAAGCGTCAAACAGCTGTTTGAAATGGAACGAAACCACGCCAGACTATCCAAAACTGGAATCGAATGGTGGTGCTAAATCAGAGCCTATTACCTGTTCTCAGTCTTTTTCTCATCATGCATCTTGTGTGTACTGATCCAATATCGTTACCATAGCCTTGCCCTTTAACAGTTATTACGAGCCCTGGCTCAGCCTTACTCACCAAGAGCCCAGCGCCTAGCCTTCTTACAGGCAAAGTCACTGATCAAGTCCTTGAAGTCCAGCTTTCTAGCCAACTGGCTTTCAATGGACAGCATGGCAAGACTGCAAAGCCTTATGGGGGGACAGGGCTGCTGAGCCTAGAGATGGATCTGTTGGTCCTGGCACCAGGGGGAGGGACAACTGGTTTATATGAATAGCTGCTAAAAATGTACCTGCATTTTTTTTCTGTGAAGATATTAACAGTACTTAAAGGTGGGTTAGGTAATTTTGGAGAAACCAGCTCAAGTGCGCTAGAATTTGAAAAGATCTGCCACTTCCTCACAGAGCCCCTCCTCCAACACACACAAACGTGCACATGACCAATGAGGGCACGAGATACATTTGTGCACAGATGGAAGGCTGACTGAGTTATTTTAGCCGGGCCGGCTAAAATGATTGGTCATGCTTTTTACAGCGCCACGGCTTCCACAGATGACATTTTTTTATGGATTTTTGATGGATCAAAGCTCTTCAGATATTCATTGCTCTCGGGATGTTAAGAGCATTCCATGGAATATAACAAAATGTGTATCTCGAGCCGGTTTCTCAAACTTACCTACCCCACCTTTAATGTCAGCAAAACATTACAATTATTATTTACAATGGACTACACTTAGCTAACAGACTAATTTCCACCACTCATGGACCACACCCACCTTTTCTTTTGAAACACTGGGTGACATACTGTCGCCCTTTGGTCCCTCTCTCTTGTCTTTCTCTCCTTTCTTTTCTTTCTTGAAAGCCTGACTTTGTTAGTCGTTGAGACCTCGTACACACGTAAGTACTAGCATCCCTACTCCTCACATGCTCTCACTCTCTGCTAGAAAGGGCCGGTGCCGCACAGCGTTTGGAGGCAGGACCAAACCATTACATGTAAATAGAGGGGGGTGTTCGATGCTTTGGATAATTAACTTTTTGAAGAAAATAATTACATGAATCGTAAGTTTAGTGAGTACATTATCAATATGACGTTATATTAATCTTAATTATTGATGATCGATGAAAGGTTACTTAAACATTTTTTCTTAATGTTCTAAAAATGTTTGGGGCCCCTGTCAGTCACGGGCCCTTAGAATCGTCCTAACTTTTCACCCCTTTACGGCGCCCCACACAGCACCGAGAAATTCCTGGCAAATGGGCCGGGTGATAAAGACACTTTCAGGGTCGAAAGGGCTTGTCTGAAGTGTCTTGGTGAAAACCAAGAGTAGCACCTTACAGTGACCAATGGACAAGCTCTGTCTGCTTCTGGAAGCAGTTGATTGAACACAAGTGCCGCTTTCACACCGCAGGACTTGCCGTACTTTAGTGCCGGCACTAAAGTACCACGGCACTGAATCCGCCAGGGGGCTAGTGCCAATCGCATTCACACCGCAGTACTTTCCCTGAGGCAAGACTACGCTGACGTCACTTCGTCTTCTTCTTCTCTGGGTTTACTGGCAGGCCGCAAAACCACTTCACGGCGAGTACAAAAAAAAAGGAGAGAAGAAGTACTACACGGGGGAGGGGGTATAAAGCCCACCCGCTGTACATGATATATATATATAATAGGTAGACTCAGCAGACAGACCGTAGTGCAAAGATAAAGTGTCACATGATTATCTACTAAATAGTGAATTCAGCATCAACTTCACTAGGATGAAGTTCATATCTTCCTGAGATACGTGTTACTTTATGTCCCCACTAGAATCCCAGCTCAAATTACTCAAACCAACTAAATGTCCAAGCAAAGAATCATGTGCACCGTGAGGCTGGGTTATAAGGGTCATTTACAAATAACCCCATTATAACAATGGACTTTATCTCTATGTGTTTATTAATATTACCCCCTCAGGCTGATTTTGGAAAAGGACATTAACCGTTGTTTGGTGTTTTTCCCTTATTTATCTAAAACAAATGACATGATGAATGACTTGTTTTTCTGTAAGACTTGTGTTTCTGCCATTGATGCACAAGGTTGCAACATTGTGGATAAATTCAACCACCGACACCTGTCTGCTCTCACATTCTACTATTCTGCAAATGTGGGGTGGGACACAATAAATAAAGCTTCGCCAGTTTGTTTGTTTTATTGCACAGTCAAGACATTACAATAACGGCATCACGCCGCTCAAGTAGCTTTTGCGAACATCGCTCAAAACATTTGGAGTTGGGAGCTGCTTTCTGTAGAAGCTGCTGCATCCCGTCCTCAGAAGCGCCGACACTTCCTCATCATTCCACCGCTCCGTGTTGTAGTACGTGTGGTCATAACTGCTTTAAAGTAAAAAGAAACGACTCGCTCAGGTGTGGATGTGGTTTTGTAGCGAGGAAAGAAATGGCTGCCTAACAAAATTAATAATAAAAAAATAAAATTAATTCAGAGTCTAACGGGGCGTGGTTTGCAATCTGCCCAGCCAATGGAAATAGAATAGAAATTGGCACTCTTTTATCACCAGGTTCGTACCACCTCTCTAGCAGGGACTGAAAATGGCCAAAAGAGTTCCCGGCACTGAGTAGTCCCGGCGGTGTGAACGCGACATTATTGGTACTAACGGAACTAAAGAACCAAAGTACCAGGGACAGTCCTGCGGTGTGAATGCGGCTATTGTGTCATGTGCTAGTAACCTCTGACACCCAGGCCCTTTCTCATTTCATCAAATCCCCCTCCTCGACTCCTCGACTCCTCGGTCCTCCGGTAGTGACCCGGAAATGAATTTCAGCGTGCCATGTTGAAGGACATCTCATTTCTCTAAATGCACTTCGAGGACCGAGGATCGAGCGTCGAGGAGGCTCTCAGGAGGAGCTATAACCGAGGAGACACTGATGGCTCCTCCACGTCCTCCACGGCTCCTTCGTGGATGCATTTCCGGGAACAGAGATGTTTCAAAGAGTCGTGACGCACGGCCGGACTTATCTCAGCCAATCACAGCTCTGCATGCATCCGCTGGATATTATTTTATTAACTGCTTTCATCGCGGCGCGATGTTTACAGAGAGAACAGCTGTGAGGTCCGTGCAGAAAGCAGAGCAGTGTGTACAATATATATCACTCAGTGTAACAGGCCTACGCTCTTTATTTGCTGTAGTTTAGTAGATATCTACAAACAAAGAGTCCATATTTTTCTAAAACCATTTAGTGCTTCACAAAATAAAATACACAACGGCTGTAGCCTGATTATGCTTTAGGAGCTGTAGGTGTGTGTGGTACAGTGTGTGTGTGGTACAGTGCGTAGATGCAGCGGACAGACAGGTCTCAGTTGGTTTGGTGTCCTCTGCTTACTTTTAATATTTGTAAATAAAACTTTTGGCCCGTAATTTATTTTCCTCATTGTAGCGACCAGAGGGGGGGGGGATATAGCCAGTCTCTGATAGTGTTACGTTATTATGCGAGTGCTCTGTTTGATTCTGAAATTGTATATATTTATATAAATATATACATATATGTGTGTGTGTGTGTGTGTGTGTGTGTGTGTGTGTGTGTGTGTGTGTGTGTGTGTGTGTGTGTGTGTGTGTGTGTGTGTGTGTGTATGTATGTGTGTGTGTATGTGTATGTGTGTGTGTGTGTGTGTGTGTGTGTGTGTGTGTGTGTGTGTGTGTGTGTGTGTGTGTGTGTGTGTGTGTGTGTGTGTCCGCATCTGTAGCCTGTTATTGTCTCATTATACCGCACTGTGAATGAATCAAAGTAAATATCTAAGTGGTCATGAACACACCTGTCCATCAGAGGGCTGCTGTGCCTCCTGTCATCATTAATGGACGTCTCTTTAAAATGACCGCTCAGAGGAGAGGAGTTCTCATTTCTCTAACCGCCTGCTGCTTCCCCTCCTCTCTCCTCGGTTCCCCTCCTCTCTCCTCGGTTCCCCTCCTCAGTCCTCCGCTCGCATCTCCTGTGGGCGGGACCAAGTCTCGAGGAGAGGAGTCGAGGAGGGGAGTTAGAGAAATGAGAAAGGGCCCCAGTATCACATACACACACATGCCCCCCCCCCCTTTTTTTCGTCTTGAACTCATGAAAACACACCAAACACAAACATTGGACTATGAACTATGACAATGATTGTATATTGATGGCAGTTACATTTTGAGTAACTGCTTGTTTTTTGGCTCTATTATAATGTATTAATTGTTTTGCTACTGCGTCAACAATTAGGGGCCGGTATGTTAGAGCCACAATGAAGTCAGGGTTATTATTTCGATTCAGAATTTGATAAATGATTTAATGATGGAGGGGTGATTTGTGTTGCCGTGGTGAATATGTTTTGATGAAGTGATTGTTTATTTTATATCGTAAATATGATCTGTTTCCGTGTACCTTCCGGTGTGTATTTAAGTGAGGTAATTGAGGACAGCCGGCGTGCTCGGAGACCCGATGAGACGGGGAGCGGAACAGTTTTTCGACCGCAAATTGCAGATAGAGATTGGTGTTGCAAATTGGACTGCAAACAAAGTATAGTTTAGTTTATATAGGAAAGCATATCGCCGAAATATTGTTTAAGATTTGTTATGTTGAGACTATTTAAGTCAATACTTTTTTGTTAATAAATTACTTTTTTTTGACTGAAAACCTTCGGCTGCTTATTCTTTTGGATTGCGTGTCGTCAGCCCCGCTCTATAGTGGCAAGAGGAAACCCTTGATGCCATTACAAGGAGTCCTTTCAGACTGGTCGGCCCCGGGGCCTCCTGGAGCAGCAGACATGTTTCATAAACACACATCAGGGAGGCGCGCTAGTAGACAAACAGTGTTCCCATTTTCACTGGGAGCTACTGGAGCCTTTTTAGAATATGTGAGAGATGATGTCATTGGTGGTGTCACCGATGGGCTTACCTGAGCAGGTGAGATTCATGATGGAGGAAGAGGAAAGTGATTCTACACACTGCCTCAGAGATCCAGACTCAACACAGGGAGGATAGATCCTCCACACAGGTCTTTTTGAGGACTCCTCTCTCTCTCCTACAGAAACAGCAGAGCCACAGTCGAGCTCTCTGCAGGCGACTGCTGCTGCCTTCGGGCTCCAGGGAGAGGATAAGACCCCCACTGGTCTCCATTCTCCCTCATGATGCAGCTCCAGGTCTCCTGCACAGCGACTCTCTCCTCCCACCAGTCTGACAACAGGCTCTGAACAGAAACAGCAGAGTCATACTTTAGTTGCTTGCAGCAGATGTAATATTTAATCATTATTACTAAAATAAACAGTTTGTATCATGAACCCCTAAATGATGATCCATGAATGATAGTGGTGGAAGGATGGAGTTACAGCTGGAGCCACCAGAGAAATGAGTACATCATTATTCTGGTCAAACTGGAGGTCTTTCTGAACCAGTGGTGGAAAGAGACCAGAACCAGGTTTATCACCAGGTGGGAATGCTCTCGTTCATGGATCATTCATTAGAATCAGTAGTGAGGAAAAGCTGCTGATGGGTTGTTGTGTGCATATCAAGAATATCCTGGTTCTCTTTTGGTCATGAACATGGTCCCAAGCTGTTATTGGAACAGTCTTTAAAGGACATGAAGCATGATGTGATGATAACGGGTTGTTTCTAATCACTTTAAGGGGGGGGGGGGGGTCATAACACTGGCAGCTTACCTGTTGAGTTATGGTTTCCTGCAGCCTGGAGTCCTGAGGAGAAATCACAAGGTTGATTTGTACACTTTTCTATCACCTCAGAAACACTTCAGTGATTTCACTCTGGAGCCATTTGACTATTTACTAAATCTGAGATCAACATGTTCATATAGAGAACACAAGTCACTTCATTTAGAGCTCAAGCACCAGTTCATTCAGGAGATATGATTCTACTCAGAGAAACATGATCACACTTCAAACTTGTTTTCATGCCTCTGTATAGCTCAGTGGTTAGAGCTGTGTGTGTGTGTGTGTGTGTGTGTGTGTGTGTGTGTGTGTGTGTGTGTGTGTGTGTGTGTGTGTGCATGTATGTGTGTTGAGTATATGTGTGTGCAGCATGTATGCATCAAATCATGTGTGCCGCAGCTACACTAATTGCGCCGCATAAGCGCATAGTTGCGCCCAGTGGCGACTGGTCATTAGGGGCACAGCCCCACCTAGTGTCAGCAGAAAGTATTAAAAATAATGATTACATAAAAAAATATCTATCTATATCTTGTTTAATCATCTGATTTGTCTGTACATTGCTGTTTTAGTCTGTGTTCCTCTAATTAGTGTCTACATTGTGTGCCTATTGAGACGTTTTGAGCCATGTGGGACAAAACCCGATCATGCCCCTCCCTCTCACTGTCTAAGACTTAGGCTGAAGTCGAATAGTCCATTTAGCTTAGGAACCTTCCTAACGGAGTGAAATTACCCGGAAGTGCCTCAGTGGCAGCCATGATAAGTGCCGTTCGAATTCTCTAGACTAGAGGATCAAATAAAGTCAACATTTCACTGAGCTGTGTGGAGTTTGTTCAACTTTAAAAAGATGTTTGAGTGGTGATATACACAGTGATAGATGTTAAGGACTAACGTTTAAAATAATCACATTTGTATTGATTTTTAAGATATTTTCATACAATCACACGTATTGGGATCATTTGTATTAATGTGGACCGGAGGGAGAGGGTGACGAGCAGAAGTTTCACTTTCCTTTTTTATTTCAATTCCAACTTTGGTCATGAAGAATATGTTTCTCTGTTGTTCATAAAGCATAAAGCAACAGCATCAGAGCACGGTGCAGAGTCTCTAGATAAGTTTACAGTAGTCCCTCGTTCTTATTAAACATCCATGTTGTAGTCCTCTGTATAGAACACTGTAGTTTCCATAGTTTCCCCACAGCAGCAGACGCTCATTCATGACGTCCGCTGGCACATCATAAACACGTCGGATAGTGAAAGTGCAGTCGGATTCTCTAAAGTACCGCAGTCTCTTCTCCTAAGTCCTTTTGAATTCTCCTATCCACTTAACCCCGTGACCTTTCACTCAGAGGTCAAGGAATAGACGATAGGGTTAGACGTTAGGAGCTGATTTTTGGATTATCCGACCGCAACCTAAGGCTGCAGTCGAATAGTCAAAAAATCAGCTCCTAACGTCTAACCTCTATCCCTCCGGTTTTAAAAGTTGAACAAACCCCACATAGCTCAGTGAAATGTTGACTTTATTTGATCATTTCAGTAAAAACTAACGTTCATATTTCTTTTTTTGATTATAATACTGATGAACGTTCAGAACAAAGCACTTTGGCAACTTACCACATACGTTTTCAAATTTGTTTGGGTATCCTTTTGTTGAACTGTCTGTTTAAAATTACTCGAAGCATCAGACAAAAAAAGCTTTTGAAAATAATATTATATTTTGATTTAGGTCAAAATATAATATTTGTAAACCTGAAGAGTCAGTGCCAGTGCCTCACCAGCCATGAACCTCACTGCAGAAGCATATATATAGACATCTAAGTTTTTGTGCCCCACCACTGTTGTACATATAAAAACTCCACTGGTTGCGCCGCATTTGAGGCTCCGTCCGCGAGGCGAGGCCCCACGATCTGCCTGTAGGGAGGGATGGCACTGTGTGTGTGTGTGTGTGTGTGTGTGTGTGTGTGTGTGTGTGTGTGTGTGTGTGTGTGTGTGTGTGTGTGTGTGTGTGTGTGTGTGTGTGTGTGTGTGTGTGTGTGTGTGTGTGTGTGTGTGTGTGTGTGTGTGTGTGTGTGTGTGTGTGTGTGTGTGTGTGTCCAACCCAGTCTCACATCTAAACGTGTAATAACTACGTTGGTCCACAACTTGGGACGTAGTATTTCTACAAAAACGCCTCTGAAATTGTAGGATCCCTACGTTTTTTCCACCATTCATTGGCCGACCTTCGTTCTATTCTCGGTGGAAAATGCCTATTTTAAAGTCAGTTTGGCCATTAAAATGCGTTTTGATGTCATTTGATGCGAGAAATATGAGTTGTTATTTCAGATTAGGTGTGCAGTGGATGTACATGATCTTTAGTTTGCTAGTTATTACGAAGATTACTTCAGGAAGTTGTGTCCATACAACGTTTTCATTGTTACCAAGGTGGTTGCTATGGACGCTGCTATCGATATTATTTCTGTTATGTTGGGTAACTGTTTAATGGTGTTATCTTTATTGCTACCCCCTTCCCCTTCAATGTATAGTGTTGGTCCACAGCGCAAACGTATTAGTTTAACAAAATCCGCATCTAAAATTGTGGCATAGTGTAGCGTGAGACATTTCTGCAGCACGTTATATCAGTCACCAATGTGGTTAGCTAGCTATATTCACGGAGAGAAATCACACACAACCATCATCTCTTTGGTCGGAGTTCACAAGACCGTTTATTGTGCGCATGCTCGCAACAGCATCCCAGTGTGCCCAGTGTGCACGCAGGCAACACATGTTCCAAATGTAACTAATGTGATTGGCTTAACATGGCTTTGTCATATAACTAAATATGCTCAACACTCCCACTCAAAGACATGTGTATAGCTCTCTATAATGGTAAATAAAACCAAAAATACAAAACTCCAAAAAAAATAAAACATTTGGCATACTGGCAGTGTTCTTAAGACTTCAAAACATTTACATCTGCCAGTTCACATTACTCTCCAAACAAATATCCCTTGAAACTCTCAAACTTAGCCTTTGTCACTGGCTTGGTAAAGACATCCGCTACCATGTTTGCAGTAGGACAGTATTCTATACATATTTTCCCTTCTGTGTGTGCAGACCGTACAAAGTGATACTTTATGTCAATATGTTTGCTTCTCTGTCTGCATACTGGGTTCTTAGATAAAGCTATCGCCCCCTGGTTGTCCTCATATATCTTGACTGGTACATGCTGGTTACAACTATCTATTCCTCTTAGTAGTTGTACAAGGTACATACTCTCTTGAGTAGTGGCTGCTAGTGCCATATACTCAGCTTCGCAGGTGGATAATGCCACCGTTGGCTGTTTCCTGCTCTTCCACGATATAACTGGACCATTCTCAGTTAAGCTGAAACAGTATCCAGTTGTGCTCCTCCTATCATCCCTATCGGCTGCCCAATCAGCATCACTGTACCCCTCCAGCTTTAGAACGCTTTCCTCACATTTCTGGTAGTGTAGCTCTTGATCTATAGTACCCTTTAAGTACCTCAGTAGGTGTTTGGCTGTAGCCCAATGCTGCTGCTTTGGTTCTGCTAGGTATTGAGATAGTTTACTAACCACCCAGCTCAGGTCAGGTCTAGTACATGTCATAATGTATATCAAGCTACCTACTATCTCTCGGTATCCTGTTGAATCAATCACTTCACCCTCACTGTCAAAGTTTAACTTTTGCTCACATGGGGTGGATCTCGGTTTGCATTCAGACATTCCAAATTTTGCTAACATCTTCTCTATATGTCTCTTTTGAGTCATTTTGATCTCTCCATCACTCTGTCTGAAATCGATACCCAGGAAGTGTTTAAGTGGACCCATATCCTTCATCTTAAAACTTTTGTTCAACATTTCTTTGACATCAGTGAGTAAGGTGTTGTCACTCGCTGCTATGATTAAGTCATCCACCCATACTAACAGAATCACTTTCTCATTCTCAGTATTTCTGCTGTAGACACAATGATCAGCATCATTTTGCACAAAACCGTTCTCTGTAAGGTGATCATGCAGTAACATGTTCCAGTTACGTCCGGACTGTTTTAAACCATACAATGACTTGTTTAGTTTACACACTAAGTGTTCCCCTGTTTTTGATTTGATTTCAAAACCTTCCGGCTGCTCCATATATACCTCACAGTCGATTGGAGCATGGAGGTAAGCAGTCTTCACATCCATTTGGTGTAAAGTAAGATCCTCCTGTACAGCCACCTGCATTAATGCTCGTACAGAGGTCATGTTGGCTGTTGGTGAAAAGGTCTCTTTATAATCAATCCCTTCAACTTGACTATACCCCTTTGCAACATATCTGGCTTTACAAATCTCAGATCCATCTGGGCTCTCTTTCACTGCATATACCCAGCGACCTCCCACTGCTTGTTTGCCTCTTGGCAGTGGAGTCAGAGTGAAAGTTTCATTCTCGGTCAAAGAATTAATCTCCTCTTTCATCGCATCAGCCCACATTTTTGACTTCTTAGAGTCCATTGCCTCTTTAAGTGTATTAGGTACACCATAAGCTACTCTGTAGAAATAATCTACATTCTCACTTTCGTCACCATCACACTCAGCTTTACACTGGTACTCCTTAAAGTATTCTGGAGCCTTTCTCTGTCTCGTAGGGTATCTCCTTTCTCCCTCTTCTCTCTCAGTACTATCTATCTGGGTAGGACCTGCCTCAGCAGTCTCTTCACCACTGGACTCTTTACGCTCCTTAGGCTGTCCCTGTACCTGGTTGACTCTCTTTGGTGGTGTATCTGCATAACTCTCAAAGTCTTCCCCCATGTCACAATCTGTCTGAGTCTGTCTATCTGCGCTACCTTTGGTGATGAATTTCACCAGCCTATGTTTTAGGACTTTTCCTGTCTCAGGATAATACACATTGTATGCTGGACTGTATTTGTCATAGCCTACAAGGATCCCCTTTTCACATCTAGAATCCAGCTTCTTTTTATCCTGCTTATATACATAGCATTCAGAGCCAAATATCCTCATGTTAGATAGGTTAGGTGTTTTTCCTGTGAAAACACAGTAAGGTGTCTGCTCTAGCCGCTTACTGTAGCACCTGTTGCGGATTTGAGCTGCTGTCTGTACAGCATATGTCCATAATTGCTTTGGGAGGTTACTCTCCAATAGCATGCATCGTGACATCTCAAATAAGGTTCTCCAACCTCTTTCGGCAGTTCCATTCTGATGAGGTGAGTAGGGTGCACTCTTCTCATGCCTTATCCCGTTACTCCTAAGTAGAGACTGGAACTCTTGTCCCGTAAACTCTGTGCCGTTATCAGACCTTATGCACTTTATCTTTCCATATGGCGCTACATCTGCTATGAATTTTTCAGTAGCTTTTGTCGCGTCACTCTTTGCTTTGATAAAGTATGGAAAAATCATCCCACTGTAATCATCAGTAAATGCTATTGCATATCTGTACCCATCTTTATCTGCTGGTTCTATACGACCGCATAGGTCTGTGTGAACTAGCTCTAACACAGTTGTAGCTTTAGCATCTGCATGCCTGTTTCTGCTTTGTGTAAATTTGCCCTGTGTGCATATTTCACAGTTTTGATTGGACATGTCATGTTTCCCTTTTATAGACATCCCTTCAACCACCTTCTCTAATTTTGCAACATCATCAAAATTGCAATGACCAAGTATCCTATGCCACGTTTGAATGTCATGACACCCATACATTTCATCAACATTTTCATCCTCTACTGTGCTAAGGTAATACAGCCTACCATACACGTCCATTTTGAACTTGGTACCATTCTTGTTGACCAGCCAGTCATTACCGTCCTTGAAGTGGACCTCAGCTCCGTTGGCTGTCGCTGCTTTGACTGAAAAGATGTTTTGTGGAAAAGATGGGATGTAGAGCGATTGCTTGAGCCTCGTTTTCACCTGTCGTCCTTCGCTGTCCAGCAAACAGACTTCAGCGTCTCCCCTCATCTTCGCCATCCCGCTCACCTTGGATCCGTCGGCCAGCTCGATCATGTGGTCCTCGGGTCTGAAGCTCTTGTCAACTGTTTTGAACTTTGTGGCGTCGTTGATCATGTGTGCTGTGGCGCCGCAGTCGACCATTAGACCTTTCTTGTTCCCTCTCTGTGTAGGGCAGTCACTCATCCTGAAGAAACTGAAA
The DNA here is from genome assembly GCF_949606895.1 of Notothenia rossii. Classification (NCBI taxonomy): domain Eukaryota; kingdom Metazoa; phylum Chordata; class Actinopteri; order Perciformes; family Nototheniidae; genus Notothenia; species Notothenia rossii. The sequence continues at coordinate 1,071,401 of NC_136902.1, forward strand.
GATGTTGGCTCTGCCCCCGTCTCTTCATCAGCTTTCTTCACATGGTCACGGCCTCGTCCTCGACTGCGCCCCATTCCTCGCTGTGGTGTGTCCCATTTTCGTTCCTCTCTTCTCACGTGGTACCCGTCAGGACATATTCTGGCCATGTGTCCCTTTTTACCGCACGTGTAACACTCAACATCAGCCAGGTCCATTTTCTTTCCTCTTCCTCGTCCTCGTGACCTCGTTGCCCCGCTAGATTTCATCACGTTGTCTTCTTCAACATTCACGTCTCTCTAAATTGTCTGTTTTGGCTAAGGTGCTCGAACGACTTGTGAGTGAACAAGTAAAGGAGTTTTTATGTATAAATGATATCCTGTCTAAACATCAGTCAGGCTTCAGGAAGAAACATAGCACCATCACTGCAACAATGAAAGTGGTAAATGATATTACTAGTATGCTAGATAATAAACAGAGTTGTGCAGCTCTGTTTATTGACCTTTCCAAAGCGTTTGACACCGTTGATCATCGTGTCTTAAAACAGAGGCTACTCAGTACTGGCATATCCAGCCATGCAGTGGGGTGGTTTGTGAACTACCTCTCTGAAAGGTCCCAATGTGTTCACTTTGATGGGCTGTCTTCTGAGTGGTTAAACATTGCTAATGGTGTTCCTCAAGGTTCTGTTTTAGGTCCACTTTTATTCTCCATATATATCAACAGTTTAGGTGAAAATGTGGATGAAGCTACTTTACATTTTTATGCGGACGATACCGTGATGTATTGTGCAGGTCCCTCCATTCAGGAGGCGGTTGTTAAATTACAGGCTGTTTTTAACATTATTCAGACTCAGCTCTCTGAACTAAAGCTTCTTTTAAATGTGGATAAAACCAAGATAATGCTCTTTTCAAAAGCTAAAAAGTCACCAGAGCCTGTTTTAGATATTGTATCAACGCAAGGAACAAAACTTGAAGTTGTTGCCTGTTACAAATACCTTGGTATCTTGCTTGATGACTGTCTCTCTTTTAAACTTCATGTCAATAACCTGCTTAAAAAACTGAGGGTTAGGCTAGGTTTCTTTTTCAGGAATAAGTCCTGTTTCTCGCTTGAGGCCAGGAAAAGGCTAGTCACTGTGACCTTTTTACCTGTGCTGGACTATGGTGATCTGCTGTATATGAATGCACCTGCCAACTACCTAAGCAAACTAGATGCTGCGTATCATAGTGCTCTGAGATTTGTCACTAACTGTAAAGCACTTACTCATCACTGTACATTGTATACCAAGGCAGGTTTACCATCACTCACTGTACGGAGGCTCAGTCACTGGTACACTTTTATCTATAAAGCTATGTTGGGCAAACTCCCGTATTATATCTGTTCATTGATAAAGCAGAAAGTTGCAAGCAGCTATTGTCTGCGATCACAGGATATAGTCTTGTTAGATGTGCCAAGAGTAAGGACTGTCTTAGGTAAGACAGCTTTTATGTGCGCAGCTCCACTTGCTTGGAACAGTCTACAGGCAAAATTGAAATTGAGCATTTTTATTTCTTTGAATGTATTTAAGGCATGTCTAAATGAAATGCTTTCTGACACTCTGGGTATTTGTAAATGTTGAATATGTAAATATGATATCCTCTGTTGTTTGTATGTTGTTTTTATGTTTCATGTGGAACTAAATGATGCAGGTCTCCCTTGTAAATGAGATCGATGATCTCAAGGGACTAATCTGTCTAAATAAAGGTTTGAAATGAAATGAAATGAAATGACTCTTCCCATATTTTTCTGTACTCTCATAACTTCGCAGTTTCGTTTTAAACTCGCCAAACGTTACAGTGTCATTCGTCTGGGTGATGTGCACGACGAATGGCTTGTATGAATCAGGTAGCCCCTTAACTACCATAGCTATCTGAAGCCCATCACTAATGTGCTCTTCTGCTCTTCTCAATGACGTGAATATAGTTTCTGCTCGAATAATATAGTCAGTGACCGTTTCATTGCTAGCCTTATGGAGCGAGGAAAGTTCACAGTACAAACTCACCACGCGGGGTTTGTCTTTTCCTGCATAGTGCTCGCGAAGAATATTCAGTGCTTTTCTTCCATCACGTTTCGCGTCCCTCATTACTAACGACAAGCTCTTGTTGTCCAGACATTGCACTAGCTCTGCATATGCCTCACCGTTCTTGGTTTCATCTTCCGCGAGAGTTTCTTCGTCATACCCATCTATCTCCGGGTCTTCCGAGATAACTTCTCTGAGACCACGTAACTCCATGTGCGCGAGGAACCTCGTCTCCCAGAGCTCGTAACTTTTCTCTTCACCGTCGAATAAAAGTCTGAACCACCTTTGGCCTGCATGACTGGGCCCATAACCTGTAGCGTGAGACATTTCTGCAGCACGTTATATCAGTCACCAATGTGGTTAGCTAGCTATATTCACGGAGAGAAATCACACACAACCATCATCTCTTTGGTCGGAGTTCACAAGACCGTTTATTGTGCGCATGCTCGCAACAGCATCCCAGTGTGCCCAGTGTGCACGCAGGCAACACATGTTCCAAATGTAACTAATGTGATTGGCTTAACATGGCTTTGTCATATAACTAAATATGCTCAACACATAGATACGTTATTTTCCCTTGTGCAATTCTTCAACCCAGTCTCACATCTCACATCACATCGTCATAAACAATACCGGAAACAGACATAGGCAAGATCCTCCGCTCGATAATTGGATGGTTTAGCCGCAATGCATGCTGGGATTTGGTGTTTTTACGATGTGAAATCCGAAAACATTTTTGAAAAATAAAATAATACTTTATTCCAAGTGAGCTTGCTTTTCTCTTTGAAAGTCATCACATAACTTCATTGCAATAGAGATAATCAGATTTCAAGATTTTTTAAGGTTTATTGACATATACACAGGGCTCTCAAGTTTTGAACAGAGTTCAGCGTGAGATTTTGGTACTCCAACTTCTGGCTCCCCTCAAAGTTCCCATGAAGCCCTCTGTATCGCGAATGTCAACTGGGGGGGGGGGCTAGTGGAGTGCACGCGTCTCAAACAAGCCTAGTTTGTTTACAAAATTGCGGCCCAACTTGGTGGGCGGTACCCTGGAAAGAAATCTCTGGGTGAGAAAATCTCTGCGTGAGAAATACAAGGTGTGGCGTGTGAGGGTGTGAATAGAGTGAAATGCGTGAGACATGAGAGCTCTGTATACACAACTACGGTGTAGTTATGCAGTGAATGAAAATCTTGGGTCACAGGTTCCTCAACAGTGCATCACAAGACATCTATCAATATGTGTGTATACCTCCACCATTAAACTGTCATATTCTGCACATTTCTTATACTATCTACATAAGAGTATAATTCATATGTATAATATCAGTTAAAATAAGTGCTTCAACATAGTTAACATTGCTGGAGGTATACAGTCTTTAATTAACTATTAATAGAGAATAACGTGTAATGAATATACTTTATAGGGATCCTATTCATATCTAATAATAAAAATAATACAATTCAATAACATGCTTTAACCACTAGGTGTCCCTGAGTTGTAGGGGCTTCGAAACCCACGGTCTAAATGTAACAGGATATAAACACATTGATTGGATGTTGAATTCAAATATATCTGTATATTTACAACAAGAAGAATAGAATAAACACCTTCACGCAGTTTGTTCTGGGTTTTATAATAAAGTTTAAAGTCCTACCTGAGCTCCACAGCAACAGGAACAGCAGCAGCAGCAGGTGATCCATGGCAGGTAGAGATAGATACTCTATATATACGTATACTTTATTATGTTGGGAATAGTTTAGGTGGAGCGTCTCTCCTCCGTCTCTCTGAACATCTCACATGCTGTTGTTTCTTTATATCTGCGCACAGGAAGAGGTGCAGCTTCTCTGGAACAATATCTGATCGTATTTATCTGATGTTTTCTTCCTGTGTACCTGACATAAACTGCTCATAACCAATTGGCCCTTGAGGGATTAATAAAGTTGTTGATTGATTGATCGTATATATATCTGATGGTATTCCTGAGGGTCCCATCATGCCTCTCTGTCCCTCCCCACTCACACAGAGGCCTAAAGTCATGCTATTTTTTGATTGAACTGAGTCATTAGCAGGAGTCTTACAAACACGTATTTAAATTACGTTTTGAGATAAACCAACATCTGCTTTTTTATTTTAAGCAAAAGGGAAACGTGTTCATAAACCTGACCTTTCTGTAAAAGCCCCTTAAAGCTACAACACACTGATCATATAGTTAACAGTTGAAGAGCTAAACTAATGAAATGAATAACTGTTTAAAACTAGGGAGGAGAAGAAGGGGGAGAAGAAAAAGGGAGAAAGAGAGGAGACGATTCCCGGGCTCCCCATTTCCCTTCTGTAGCATTTAAAAGTATTTATATACAGTAGTATTTTATTAAAGACAACAAAGTATGCGTTTGTTGACTAATAATACTTGTTTTATGCAGTTCACTTTGAATACATTTCTATATAATATATTTCTAATAGATATATTCAAGTTGATTCCATCCATTGGTATCAGGGGTAGTTCTGAAGTCACCCATATGGAGCTGTATTTCATGGTCTGTGTGCTGTGGATACATCATTACAATAGAACCATTTCATATGAACTAACAAGGTATTGGTGTTATAAAGTATTATCAACAAACAAAGAGAAAACCTTTAGAAACTCTGAACATAGCACTGAATTATTGGAAAGCAACTACTTGAAAGAACCAAACCTTTATTTTAAATGAGTCCAACGTAATAAACTTAAACTTAATCTGTGGAAGACGTTTCTCTGGAAGTGTGTCTTGGTAGGGTATTCAGCTTCACTCAGTATTTGCATTAGGCGCGTTCACACCGGAGTACTTTTCCCATTTAGTTCCGATAGTGCCTGGAATTTTGTGTTCACACCAAAAAGAGAATTTAATTGAGAGAACTTTTCCCCCCTTTTTAGTCCCTGCTAGAGAAGCCAGTCCCCAACTCCGAGGACTTCCGGCCGGGGACTTCGGGTGGCAGTATACGCCGTGAAGTTGTTTGCGGCCTGCCAGTAAACCCAAAGCAGAAGAAGAAGAAGTGACGTCAGTGGCTTCATTTGCGTAATCTTCCCTCAGGGAATTTATGAACGCGATCTGTATTTAGTTCCATGGGGGTACTAAGTGCCGGGCACTAATACGGCAAAGTACTTGTTGTGAAAGCGGCTATTGTCAGCCGTACTTAAACAAAATAAAAATGTTCATGTAAGATTCTGTTACTGTTTATTTCTGACCTCTAACGTTTTCAGAAATGTATTTTAGTGCACTATTTAGCTGTAATTTGAGTTCGTTTTTATAACAGACGGACGCCATTTTGTGCCTAACTTAAGCATAATCTTCCCAAACTCGGATCAAATTGTAAAAATATGCAGTGCTGATCAAACATGAATAACAGTTAGTTATATAGTTAGTTAGATAGATAGATAGATAGTTATATAGGCTTCAACATTTCATTATAAATCTAAACTAACTGACATGCCAACAATAAACATCAATGGCTCCTACAATATGCACAGGGCTTTTATTGTGAAAGGGCGGAGAGGATCTAGTCTGTTTGCCGTCTTGATTATATATTATTATTAATATAGACTCAATGTGTGGTTGCCTTTATTAGAGTGAAGTCTCAGGGAAATGGACCTTGTTTTGGACAAACCCCCCCCCCCCCCCGGTGTGTGAAGGCCTCTACAGAGAGCCTCTGTCACATGATCAGGGTTTTCTGACGGCCAGGTCTTCAGTTTGCTCAGTGGTTCAGTTCTATAGAAGGAGAAAGAGTGGGACTCCTTCCATTAATCATATCACTCCGGTTCTCCAACAACTCCATTGGCTCCCCGTTAAATTCCGCATAGATTTTTAAATGTTGCTCCTCACCTTCAAGGCCCTTCACACTCTTGCACCTCCATATCTCTCTGAACTCCTTCACACCTACACTCCCTCTCGTGCCCTCCGATCCTTCTCTGCCTTCCTACTCACTGTACCTTCTGGGGTCAAGAGCCTTCAGCCACTCTGCCCCCCGTCTCTGGAACTCTCTCCCACAAGACATCCGCAATATGGACTCACTCTCAACCTTCACATCCAGCCTGAAAACACACCTTTTTAAACTGGCGTATTCAATATCTTATGTTTCTAAAATGATTGTTGTTTTTAAGTCTTTGTTTTTAAGTCTTGTATTACTGTTTGACCTTCTTTGTTGCTTGTTTTTAATTATGCTCTGTAATGTGTCCTTGAGAGCTTTGAAAGGCGCCCATAAATAAAATGCATTATTATTATTATTATTATTATTATTATTATTAAAGAGTTAGAGGACATTCTGAGTCTCTCTGTCCCTGCCTGTGTTGAACGGGTCCATTAAAGATTATATTAAAGTTAATACTGTATTTAACTTCTCTGACCGGCTTTTCTGAGGAACTGATGATGAAGATGTTGGTTTCCTGTTTCCATAACACCAGCTGTCAGAGTCCGATCAGATTAAACTTTAACACGCAGAAGAGCTGGACTCAAAATATATCACAGTCTTTAAACTAAGGGTTCATATGAGCTCATGTTGAAGATCACTCCGTACATTTAGATTCTGAAATGTGCCATCATGAAACATCAGTTATTTAACTTCTAGTAGTTTAAGTATGGGCTGTACGGCCTCTACTAACAACACACACACACACACACACACACACACACACACACACACACACACACACACACACACACACACACACACACACACACACACACACACACACACACACACACACACACACACACACACACACACACACACACACACACACACACACACACACACACACACGTAAATAGTGTTTCTAATGAACGTGTTACAGAGTCTCTGATGTTCAGGCCGATATGAGGCTGCAGATGTTGTGCAATACGCTGCTTGCTCTTATCACTGGTTGTGTCATGTGTCTTTAGTACAAATACGTTTTTTTTCAAACATTTCAAAGATATATATAATTAATAAATAAATGAAATATTAGTTTTGTTTCAGAACCAGAATCCCTTTGTTAGTCCCACAGAGGGGACATTCACATTGTTCCAGCAGGAAAGAGCCACAGCTTCATGTGACCTAAAGCTTGGTGATAATGAAAGAGCCTTCTGGAAGGAGGCAGTATGGACATGTTCTCAGTTCACAGTAGCTCACACCAGTGTTTCCCCTACCATTGTCTTGGCCGGACGCTGCGCCCTGCCAACGGAGCCCCGCGCCCTGCCTGAAATTCAAGGTGTTTTTTTTTTTTTTTATTTAGAAAAAAAAAAAAAAAAAAAGCACCAAATTGCAACTGAAGTAATCTATCTACGGTCACTTTTCACATTGAACATGTGCTCTTTTATTAAATAAACTAAACGCCTATGTTATTTATCCAATGTATGTGCATGTTTCAGTGTCCACTGCTTTGCGTATTCACATTCTCCCTCCGCTGTTTCTGAAGGGCGGGGCTCCGCTCCGCTCCCCCCCCCACACACACGGGAACGCAACAACGAACGTAGCGTGCGCATTCTAAAAATAGCTCACAGATGGTGAGCAGGTACCGCGGTTTTGAACTACAGTATTGAATTTGACAGAAAACAACAATGAAACGCCAGCAGAAGAATAGTATAATGAGTTGGGTGAAAAAAAAGACAGGAGATGTGAGTTGGTTTATTCAGTAAATTAGCTCAGGATAATTGGATGTTCTGTCTACACCTGTTGATGTGAGGCTAATGCAGGATTTGCTAGCTTGGTTCTGCCGGATATGTAGGCAACACAAACAGGGGGTTGTGAGAGGGAGCCAGACCCGGGTCTTTATAGAGTCACCCTGCCAGTCCTACAGAAAGGACAAACTTGATGTTCATATGGCATCTGAGCATCACAAAATAGCCTGTCAGCACCAGTCGGGTTTGACATCAGGTACAAATAGAGAGGCGAAGTCCCTCCCCTTCCGGGAGCCTCCATGGGACCCCGGAAGCGGAAAATTATACATTGAAGTCAATGGAGAGAGAAAAGTTATCTTTTGATCCCGTTTGAATTGTGCCACGAATGACACATATGATGTTTGTCAATCTTAAACAATCATTTCCATGCAAAAAAAGTCACAGTTTGTCGTAAAAATGCTGAAATATAAGACTATGAATAATACGCAACTAGAAAGACTACAAATCCCAAATGCATTCTGGGTCGCGTAAGTGATGTCATAGGCGATAATGCTCCAAGACTGGTTGTGACTCGCAAAGCAAAGAGGAAGAAGAAGACTGATTTATTCCCTCCAATAAATATAAGAGATTGCTCCAATAAATTCACTTTTACAAGATGCCTGTGTGCTTTGTACGAGGTTGTAATCACAAAAGAGATCATACCACTTGCTCGTTCTATCGCTTCCCGTCTGATGAAAGGACCAGGAGTCGTTGGACCAAACATATCAGGTAATATACATGTTTTGCATGGAACATAGTCAAGTTAGCTACCTAGCTAGTAGCGAGCATGTTAGTTAGCATTATATTACATTACTTAGCCTTGTCATTTGTATTAGCCTTAACATGAAGTAAACCAAAATGTTAAACAGTAAGAGTAGTCATGATGGTAAGTATTTTGTGAAACATTTGAAGAGTAGCCTATCGCCCCCTCCACCAGGTGCTAAGGGGGCGGGAGGTAGGCTAACGCCACATTAGTATCAGCGATCTTTTCTACTTAATGCTATCTGCACAAATGGTTAACATTGACCATTAAAAGATCAGGAAGTTCAGGGAGAGTCGAAGGAAGGAAGGCAGGCAGCTTTGCATGACATTCTTCTGGACGTGTTTCATTGTGATGATAGTGAGAGTGAGTCAATCTGTTTGTTGGAAAGACAGTAGTTGAGTGATTACTGAGAGAAAATTATTAAAAGAGATAATTATTCAGTGTTGTTACTTTAAAGTGTTGTTACTGACCTTTTTCTCTTTTATTTTCTTTACCTCACCTGTAACTGCTGAGACCCTGAGGAACATGCACACTGGTCTGACCTGCTCTGGTAACCTGATTTCCACTGTACGTAATAGTATTTGGTTATGGTATATTATTTATATACATCAAAGGCACAATGCACCCCTCAGAGACACACATGTATTGAGTGTGATATTTTGCATTGGTCATGTGAAATCATCTTTACACACTAGAAAACTGTAGGAGCGGCAACTTGTTTTGAAATTGAATTTTTAATATCCGATAATAAAGTTGATCTGTTTTCTTTATTCTTCTCTCTTCCCAGCTCCATCCATCACCATTCTCTGTTCCTGCCAGGTCCTGCTTGCTAATCAATGCTCATATCTTTTTTACACAATTACAAATAAAGTCAATGTATTGTATGACATTAAGTTGTGCTTCATTCTGAGTCAATAATAAATTCATTCTGCCTTCAGCTGCAAAATTATTGTGGACTGCACCGACATCCATGTAGCAGCCCCCCCCCCCCAGTAAGATGAACCAAGCAAAGCTGACATACTCAACATACAGCTGTGCTCTTAAGTTTACATGAAGAATTTGTGAAATATTGGTAATAACAGGTTTAAATGATTATTAGTAATTAATTATATAATTTTCTCATCGTAGATGAGCAGATGAGAAAAGCAGAATATGCAGCTGCCATTTTCCACATGGAAAAGAGAAAGGGCCAAGTGTATTTGAGTGGACAAAAGAGAAATCCCAAATACGAAAAATAAAATTATACAATTTAGATATGTATACAAATATAAATATATATCCTATATACACCATCATGTATAATGATGGTGTATGATGTAGAAGGAAGTGTGGTAGATAACAATTAAATATAGAGTTACATACAGATCCATGTTACAGCAAAAGATGGAATAACTAAGAAGCACACAGTATAATAATAATTACACGCAACAATTAAATAACTGCTCAGCATCTCCACCACAATCCCAATCTGCTGTGTCCGGTTTTCCTCCCCTCTGCATAACACCCCATCACACATACGAAACACAACGCAGAGTCCGAGGGTGTTAAGAGTATGTTTATTTCAATGTCCTCCTCTCTACTGGCCAACACAGGGAGCATATGCTGGGTGTAGAATTGTTCCAGGAGGAGGAGATTTCCATGCCATGCAGGGTCTTTGGGGATGGGGATGATGATCCCCTCCTTCGTGGTCCACAGTAGCAGAGACTCCGGTCTGTGATTTGCAGCTGTTATATAATATACAATACATTTTTTTGAAAAACATTTGATCAAAAAATAAGGATTTGGTCAGGATCTAGAGTCAGTGTGTAGTTTATTAATTAATCAATGCTCTCTACATTAGGAAAACACATACCAGTGTACCAGAGGGAGTCACACACAGCTGTGCCTAGATAACCAAACAAATTGACAACAGGGATGCAAACTCATCAGGTATGAAAAAGGTGACAAGGATCCGAGCCCCCTGACCCCACAGAATATCGGCTTTAAAATGAGGAATAACAGAGGATTTTAGCAGTCAGAACAACTAAAGCAGCAGTGTTAATATTAACAGAAACGCCATAGAGTCACATCTAATAGAAATATATAAAAAGCATTTATTTTAATTGTGTAGCAGTCAGTTTATAATTTTGGCAGCACTGTTGAGCATTTTGAAAATGTATTTTCAGGCCTCTGTGCAAGGCTTAGTCTTTCTATCTTTATAGCCACTGGTGTAAAGTAACTAAGTTCATAAACTCAACAAGTACTATACTTGGGCACAATTTTGAGATACTTGTACTTTACTTAAGTATTTCAATGTTTTGCTACTTTGTACTTCTACTCCACTACAGTTCAGAGGTAAATGGTGTACTTTTACTCCACTACATGTATGTAATACCTTTAGTTACTTTACAGATGTGGATGAATGATGTGAAATATAATCAAGTGTTAAATCAGACTTTAGTTCCACCTGGAGTAAATCCAAAAGCTACCCTGCAGTATACAAAGTCATTCAAACTAGCTGCACCTTTACCAGCTTTGAGAACACTTTCATGATCAATCATTATAAAACATATTATTCTGAAATGGACCAATCTGCAAAATGACTACTTTTACTGTCGCTACTTTCAATATATTTTGATAATAATACTTTTCTACTTTTACTTGAGGAACATTTGGAATGCAGGACTTTTACTGTAACAGAGTATTCCTACACTCTGGTACTTCTACTTTTACTCAAGTACAAGAACTGAGTACTTCTAATTTTAATCAATTACAAGATATATACTTATACCACCTCTGTTTATAGCCTATGAAAAAAACGATTAGAAAACGAAGGCTAAAGCTAACGTTAGCAGATAGTGACAATGTATGCTAGTTAGCTAGCTCAACGATAATATTGCGACGGGAAAAAAAAACTTTTCAGTGCACATCACGCTCTGCCGCTCCGACAGGGAGCTCTATTGTGAACACCTGAACGGCACGTTCTAACAGCTGTTCACCAGCGGTCCAGTCTGTGCCACAGGGACTCCGGACGCACAGTTAATATTAACGAACGCACCGTAGGTAATGTAGCTGCTGAAGCTAGACCATCATCGCCGAGCAGCAGAGGCTTATTATACATCATGAGCAGAGCCGACAGGCAGGAAGACTCGAGCACACAGCTCGCGCTTCATTATAATATATATAAAAAAAGCTCGCGGCCGCACATTAATCCGGGTCCCAGACCCCCTCCCATACCCAAAAAATATTTTTATTGCAGATCTACAGGAATCACAAAAACGACCTATTTTGGATTCAAAACGGAGAATTTCGCCGAAAGGTGACAAGTTTGCATCCCTGGACAAGATAACCAAAATCCTTGAATCTACACACAGCAAATAAACTCAAATGACACAACGAGATGTAAAAAGGAGATCACACATATAGTCGATATAGAACTGGCCGCTTCAATCTGAAGAGCAACTAAAACAAAACACGGGAGTGTATCTTGTTCTTGTGAACACTAATGTTATCCACAGCATACACAGACACCACAAAGTTCTTAAGGAGAAAACTAGTTTCTAAAACAAAACACGTTAGTGTACCTTGTTAGCTAGCTGACATTAACCTTAAACATTGCACTCATATTACTCACTGAAACCTTGTAAAGCCGGTCCCGCATGCTGGCTCTTACAGAACCGCTCCCTTTCGTGTATGTACAGCTCTCAACATGCCCAGACTTGTAGTGATTTTCACCTCGTTTTATACTTTTTCGCCTCATTCTGAAAGAAACAGGTGAAATTTACTAACGTGACAGCCATCTTTGTGATGGTGACGCGTATTGTGCGAGACCAGAGACCTGTAGTTCACTGAGCGGTTTCACACAAAAAAAATTGTAACTTCACAGTTTTACGACACATTTTTATTTTTTTGACTTGCAAAATGTTCTTTTAATTTGACAAACATCATATGTGTCATTCGTGGCACAATTCAAACGGGATCGAAAGATGACTTTTCTCTCTCCATTGACGTCAATGTATAATTTTCCGCTTCCGGGGTCCCATGGGTCGGAAGTAGATGGGCGGGACTTCGCCTCTCTATTATACATCATGAGCAGAGCCGACAGGCAGGAAGACTCGAGCACACAGCTCGCGCTTCATTATAATATATTAAAAAAGCTCGCGGTCGCACATTAATCCGGGTCCCAGACCCCCTCCCATACCCCAAAATATTTGTATTGCAGATCTACATGAATCACACAAACGACCTATTTTGGATTCAAAACGGAGAATTTCGCCGAAAGGTAATAAGTTTGCATACCTGGACAAGATAACCAAAATCCTTGAATCTACACACAGCAAATAAACTCAAATGACACAACGAGATGTAAAAAGGAGATCACACATAATAGTCGATATAAACCTGGCCGCTTCAATCTGAAGAGCAACTAAAACAAAACACGGGAGTGTATCTTGTTCTTGTGAACACTAATGTTATCCACCGCATACACAGACACCACGAAGTTCTTAAGGAGAAAACTAGTTGCTAAAACAAAACACGTTAGTGTACCTTGTTAGCTAGCTGACATTAACCTTAAACATTGCACTCATATTACTCACTGAAACCTTGTAAAGCCGGTCCCGCATGCTGGCTCTTACAGAACCGCTCCCTTTCGTGTATGTACAGCTCTCAACATGCCCAGACTTGTAGTGATTTTCACCTCGTTTTATACTTTTTCGCCTCATTCTGAAAGAAACAGGTGAAATGTACTAACGTGACAGCCATCTTTGTGATGGTGACGCGTTTTGTGCGAGACCAGAGACCTGTAGTTCACTGAGCGGTTTCACACAAAAAAAATTGTAACTTCACAGTTTTAGGACACATTTGTATTTTTTTGACTTGCAAAATGTTCTTTTAATTTGACAAACATCATATGTGTCATTCGTGGCACAATTCAAACGGGATCGAAAGATGACTTTTCTCTCTCCATTGACGTCAATGTATAATTTTCCGCTTCCGGGGTCCCATGGGTCGGAAGTAGATGGGCGGGACTTCGCCTCTCTATTATATATATATATGCTATTTAGATTATAATTGTCTCAATAACAGACAGACAGAATTGTGCTCCTTGATAATGATGATACATTTCATTTCAGGCAACACCGTCCTTGCGTCATTTGAGCCAACAGTTATCCTGGAGCACGAGGCTGTGGTGGGGGCATTCAAGTGCTTATATTGGCTCATCAAGCATGAAATAGCCCACCACACAAACTATCCAGCCTTGCTGGAACTGGCTAATCTTTTGGGCTGCACCTATTTCGACAAGCTTCATGTATGCTTATTTTTTATTAAGTTAAAAATATGTTTTGTATTTTTTTGTTAGTTTTAACAGATCGTTATATTGACAATTATTTGTATATGTTTTTATGGCATAATAGTACATTAGTTTAATAATTAATATGCATTTAAATGTCCAGCATCTTTAAATGTAACATTTTCCAACTATTTTTCAGATTGGCCAAAAAACCAACTACAGATCTCATCGAATAATCGATGAGATGCTAGAAATTCTTGCAACAGTGGTTGAGCAGCCCATATTAAGGGCCATTGCTCAGTCAAAAGCGATTGGACTGGAAATAGATGAGACCACAGATGTTTCTGTGTGCAGACAAATGGACATCCATGTCAGGTAAGCGTAATCAAAGTGTAACATTTCATCGACTAATAACATTTCAATACATAGTTTGAGGGGATAATTTAAATGTATATATGAAATGTTGTCATATGGACATAGATACTTGGACCAAGAGGGGAAGCTCTGGAGCCAATTCCTGGATCTGATCTGCCTGACTGACGGTAAAGCAGATTCTATAGTGTTGGCTTTAAAAAACATTATTCAGATGAAGGGCATCCCTGTACATCTAATCTTTGGACTAGGAACTGACGGCGCTGCAGTTATGACAGGTAGGTCAAACAGGTTTTTTGTATTCAATTAAACTGGATTTTGAATATTTCTTTCTTGTTAAATTCATTAACAAATGTATTCAATAGGAAAACACAATGGGGTTGCAAAACAGCTGTCCAACGAATGGCCATGGCTCCTCAGTGTCCATTGTGCTGCACATAGGCTGGCTTTAGCCTGTAAGGACGCATCAGAAGATGTGCCTTACATGGCAACATTCAGAGACCATTTAGAACAGCTCCACCTGTACTTCAGGAATAGTGCAAACCGCTCTGCTTCTCTGAAGGCAGCTGCAGAGGTTCTCGGTGTGTGTGAGCTGAAAGTGAAGGTAAATATTTTAAACCTCAAATAAATTGAGATATTAATATTTATACTAGCAACTGTTTTATCTGTCATTATTAGCAAGTAAAGGACACACGGTGGCTCTCTCAACATGAGGCTGTAAAAAACCTCAGTAAGAATATCTCTGCTGTACTGGGAGCCTTGGCAGAGGAAGTGGAGATCCGTAAATGTCCTACTGCTAAGGGACTCTACTCATTCCTTGCCACCTATCGCTTCATTGCCGCCCTTCACCTGCAAGCCGATGTGCTTCCGCACCTGGCACGTCTCTCTAAGCTTTTTCAAAGGGAGGACGTCATGTTCCTGGCAATCAAAGAGCAGGTGTTTTTACTAACCCAAATCATCTGCTATATTTTAAATTCATTTTGATTTTGCAAAACATAGGTTACCCCAATTTATCTTTTCATCTGAGTCAATTTGGTTAATTTCCTAGGTCCCTGTCACACTGGCATTGATAAAGGGCATAAAAGATTCTGGGGGTCATCAACCGGGTTCACACTTGGCCAGACTACATCAAAGTCTTGATGACCCTTTGGGACTGGGTGCATTCAGCATCTCTGCCGAACAGGAGAGAGGAAGAAGAGGCCAGGATAATACAGGGGGCAGACAGCAGTATTGGCAAAGATTTCAATCACAGGTATGATTATGTAGCTTTTGGCTGACATCATTGATGTAACTTAAATTTAGACTGAAGAGTTTACTGACATTTTTCCCCCACTGTTTGATGAGGTGATGGATCCGTATTTGGATGGCCTGATTGCCCATCTTGAGAGGCGGTTCAGTGAGGTTGGAGTCTTGGCTGCTTTTGGAATACTGGGTCCATAATCAACTACACTCCCCAATGACATTACACACACACACCTGAGGACACTGGTGGGGAAGTTTTTTTCCGATGTCGATTTCGACACAGTCCTTGAGGAATGGGCTTCTTTCAAGGAACAAGTCGTCTCTGGTCCTCTGAATGTAACTTTAAAATGTAACATTCTCACATGACATTATCATGAGCAATGCAGTGTGTTAATCAAATGAACCTTTTCAGAACAAGACACAGCTGGACATATTGTCAGACCTGTCCTCAAAATATGAGGAGTTTGGGGTCCTGTACCCAACCATTAGTCAGCTGGCTGCCATTGCCCTCACTGTCCCTGTCAGCAGTGTAAATTGCGAAAGGGACTTCTCCACCCTGAATAGGGTAAGAAATACCTCTCACAATGGCATTTGGCGTTTTAAGTTATCAGTATTTTTTATCACTTTTAAAGCTTAACATTGAATTTATTTGCAGGTCAAGACAAACATCCGCAACAGGCTGCAGGGGGACCATCTTGCAGCCTGCATGCGGATCTCAATAAATGGGCCAGAGGTGTCGGACTTCCCATACCAGGAGGCACTGGAAACCTTCTTCAGAAAACCCAGGAAGATCCACTGTAGCAAAAATAAGTGCTCACTGTGTGGATAAACACAGTGTGCCAGGATGTTGCAAAGAGTTTGTACTGATGTTGTGTTAATAAAAATAATACGATATTACGACGGCTTCATGTGCGTAAATTACATTAATAGATGTTTCCCCAAAAAAATGTGGGTGCCCCCCCATTGGGGCCAGCACCCTGCCAAGGCAGTAAACCTAGGGGAAACACTGCACACTGTTGGTGCACATAGAGCAGGGGTGTCCAAACTACGGCCCGAGGACCAAATGAGGCCCGTGGTCCATTTCTAATCGCAGTGAATTCTAAAAGTATAATTGAATATGGCCCACACATGAAACTTGTGCTTGTCTTACAGTATATTGTACTTCTTAAATATATCTAGCAGTGCCGTGAAGCCCAACGCTGCAAACTGTAGGCGATGGATACAGATGGGAGCAATTCCCGTAGACCAGGGGTCTCCAACACGTCGATCGCAAGCTAATGGTGCTGTGGGGGAAACTACTGAAGCAATTGGAAACAGGACTCAGAGAGACACGAGGAGAGCTGGAGCTTTGATGTCAAACACTGACGGTTTATTTGAAGCTTCGGCCGGAGAATTCACAAGACATGTCACGGGCCATGGTCTGACCACACGGTAGAGATGCAAAATCAATTCTGAAGACCCCTCCTGTAGCTCCAGGTTTGAACTAGTTCAGAGTGTAATAATCAACATTCTTCAATAGATAGACCAAACAGCTGACGACACTGAATCACATTAGTTGTTGCTTATGGTTCGGGGTCATCTACACCCCGAGAAGGATGTGTTCCAGGTGTCCCACAACAACAACTACCTCTGACCGAGAGCTGCCCGTTCACAAACTGGTAACATCAACAACTTGCTAGGGCAGCCCCTCCTTAAGGGAGATGGCGGCTGCTCAAGGGTTAGGACATCTGTGTCAGAGGGTGAAAGAGGGCATGCAGGGGAGATTATCGCGTTCTTGTTTGATTTGCAGGCAGAAAAGCAATGTGGAGCGGCAGCTCACCGCTTCATAAGGAGTTTGACCTTTCCTTCTGGCAGAATCTACAACACATCAGCCCCATTGAGCACAGCCTAGTCGTACCAGCCTATACAGCACATGAGGGGCAGAGTCTTACTGTGTGTGTTAAAACTTGCATATATATTTATTACACTTGACGCACACACATGCATGGTGTAATCTCCACTGGGGACAGGGGGGACATGTCCCCCCCACTTTTCAAAATCCCGTTTGTGTCCCTCCACATTACAAATATGTTTATTTTATTTTTTTAACGCAAGCCGTCATCGCCACGGAGGAGCACACAGCCTCTGTGAGCGAGCGAGACAGAGAGAGAGAGAGAGAGAGAGCACACATTTATCTATTTAACATAGCCTAGGTGTAAAACATAAAGTAAGAAATCGTTCCAATGTGTATAGGACAGTAAAAAAACAAAAAACAGTTTAAAAGGGGAGTGATTAGTAAAATATGCATAAATAAAAAGAAAGAATGCTAACTAGGTAACATAAGATAAGAATAAACAAGTTTAAATGATTTGTTATTGGTTGTGATAATATTCTAAAGATGATTGGATTATTGAAAAGTATACAGCTCCCTTTCATCAGAGTGTTGAGAGCTGTGTCCATAAATTAATGTTGTGCTCAAAGTGCAACAGATCGATGCATGCCCCCGGACCCCCCTAGAGGAGGCGAGGACCCCCCTAGAGGAGGTGAGGTCCACCCAAAAATAAAGCAGTTAAAATAATTAAATTGCATACATGTTACTTTTGAAAACGGGTCCCACAGACCCAAACAGCACACAAAGGTAAAAGTAGCTCACGACTTCTTTTATTTTTGAAAGTAGCTCTCATCCTAAAAAAGGTTGGAGACCCCTGCTATAGAGTCCACATCTAGATCTCTAAGGTATCCCAAACCAAAATACACAACAAAGGTTTACTCTAATTCTAGGTTGGATCAGGAAGTTGCTTTAGCAAACTCTATAAGTAAGGGACGTAGAAGTATTCCACATGAAGATATTTTTTAAATTCGACATATTATACTATGTTTTTATTGAAGTATTGAACATACTACCATGTCGGTTTTTTTAAGTATTCGACACTATGCAGCTTTTTTAAGTATTCGACATACTATACTTCTCTCCGTCTGCCGCTCACTCGTCTCTTCTTCTGTGTTCAGAATAGAAGCACCCACTCAGAATTGAAAATCCCTTTATAATGTATTGATTAAAGGTCCGGGTCCAGGTGGGGGTCTGTCGGCCATTTAGTGATGCCTGCACTCTATACCAGTGTTTCTCAAACTTTTTCATACCAAGGACCACTTAACCAATAGAAAAAACACGTGCGGACCACCTAACTCCACAAATATCCAAAAACACACAGTTTTTCTAGAACAGATTACAAATCACCTGAAAATGGTGAAACTTAAGCTCGCTCCATTGCAGAGATATTCCCGTGACCGTGCGGAAAACTTAAAGTGGACCTATCATGCTATATTGGAATAATATATTGTAGGGCCATACCTATATAAAACATGTCTGTGACGTTCTCTTTTCAAAATACCAAACAGATCCTGCATTTTAGCCATGCCTCATTTCTCTCTATTAGCTCTTTTCCAGCCCTGTTTTAGCAGGGGCTGATTCTGTGACGTAGCTTTAATACAAATGAGCTGCAGCTGACCACGCCCCCCTGCAGCTGACCACGCCCCCCTGCAGGAGAGGGGGGTGTGCTTTGAGATCAGCTGCTGGGCTGTCAGAAGAGGGGGAGGACAAGAGATCTCCGTGTTTTATTCTTATATGATTATGAGTCGTTATTCATTTGTTTTAAAGCTCAATAAATAACAAAGAAGACCTTTGATCGGCACTTTTCTAATTTTGTCCGGAAGATTTAAACTTTAACGGACATGTTGACAGGCGAAACAAAATCTAACTGAAACTCTGCCGCACGGTCCCCTCGTCCCTTGGAAGAGGCGGAGAGGTGGCTGTTTGTCATCTGCTGGTGGACTAACCGGAGAGAATTACATCGCTTGCCTCGAGGGGGAGGGAGAAAAAGAGCCACAGCGGAGAATAAACAGAAGGGCAACCATGGCAACCATGCGCAGGAAGACACATATTCATGTATAAAAGACGTACAAAAGTGCATTTTGCATGATAGGTCCCCTTTAAATGTATTTATTTATTTAAAATGTGAAATGTTACCAATATACTCACGGACCACTAGGGGGTGCTCACGGACCACCAGTGGTCCGCGGACCACACTTTGAGAAGCACTGCTCTATACAGTCATATAATGGCAGAAGATATCAAGAACATACATGTCAATAGGTCATGATGATTGTTTTTGTGAAACCTTGAATATACACACTCGTTGAACGGCTCCGTTACAATTAGTAGTTCATAAATAATCATAATGTTGGTGAATCAGTTAAAAGACCTAAATTAACTCAAAAAGTGCTTTTTTCACCAGCAATAGCTTAATTGCCAAGGTACAATCGAAATAGATGCGTTTTCAGTCTACGATGAAGATATGCAAAGTTTCTGATGTCAATGGGGAGTTCATTCCACCATTTAGGAGCCAGGATAGCAACCAGGTGTGTTTTTGAGGGGTTCCTGGGTCCCACTCTCAGGGATGGAGTAGCACCTGCTTTGACTGCAGCTTTAGAAACTTCTGGATTCAGTCTGAAAGCATCCTTTTTTAACTTTAAACATGATCTTTAATAATGTTGTAGTTGAACTCTGAGAGGTGGACTGGCTGGACTCCTCACTGGGACTCTGGTTCTGGACCAGTTTGCAGGGTCCAGGAGTTCTTGGAGAGAAGGAGCGCTTCCTGCCGCAGGACTCGGGGGATGGGAGTTCCTGAACATGGAGAAACAGCTTCAGTTATTATGCTCCAAATATCTGGAACAAAGTCACAGAAAGAATGTGTCTGCAGCTCAGAGAGTCCTGCTGGGAACCCACACATGTTGGGGAGCCCAAAGTGTGATGATAGAAATGTACAGTACGGGTCCCCAGCACATAGAAGCTGCCGGATGCTAACCTGCACATGTTGGGAGAGCTTTACAGATCAGGAGAGGAACTAAGTACATTTACTCAAGTACTGTCCGTACACCCTATCCGTTTTTAAGAGTGCGCTTAAGACCTTCCTTTTTGATAAAGCTTATAGTTAGGGCTTATTAGATTCAGCCCCTAGTTTTGCTGATATAGGCTTAGTTTGTCGGGGGACATTTTCCTTCTTCCTTCGCTCTGTCTATACCTGTGTACTCTCATGTTCCGATTAACCCAGCTTCCCCAAATGACTTTCTTTTTGGTGTCTATATACGCCGGGATCCGGAGTCATGGATGATCCTGCGGTCCTGTGTCATGGATTGCGAGTCCTGGATCTTGAGTCGTGGCTGTGGTCCTGGATCATAAGTCCTGGATGGATATCCTCGTGGATTCATCTTCTTATTATACACACATGCATTTCCAAACATTTGGACTACCTATGTTGCAAATGTATTATCTTTTCAATTTATACACGGCATCTATTGCACGTCTGTCCGTCCTGGGAGAGGGATCCCTCCTCTGTTGCTCTCCCTGAGGTTTCTCCATGTTCCCCTTTAAACTGTGGGGTTTTCTCTGGAAGTTTGTCCTTGTACGATGTGAGGGTCTAAGGACAGAGGGTGTCGTATTGTCATACTGATATTCTGTACAAACTGTGAAGTCCACTGAGACAAATGTAACATTTGTGATATTGGGCTATATAAATAAACATTGATTGATTGATTGATACTGTACTTAAGTACTCTTTAGAGGTACTTGTACTTTTGAGGTACTTGTACTTTACTTGAGTATTTCCATTTAATGTTGCTTTTTACTTTTAATCCACTACATGTATTTAATACCTAGCAGGAAACCGATGGACTGTCCACTCCAAGTAGGGAATGAGTCCTTACCCCAAGTGAAGGAGTTCAAGTATCTCGGGGTCTTGAGGGAACAATGGACTGAAGAGAATCAGCGGGAGCTATATTGCAGTCACTTTACCGCACAGTTGTGACAAAGAGAGACCCGAACCAGAAGGCAAAGGCTACCGTCCATCTTCATTCCTACCCTCACTTCATCATGACCGAAAGAAGAAGATCACGGATACAACCGGCCGAAATGTGTTTCCTCCGAGTGTCTGGCATCAGGGATAAGGTGAGCTCAGTCATGGGGAGGGACTCGGGGTAGAGCTGCTGCTCCTTCACGTAGAAAGGAGTCAGTTGAGGTGGTTTAGGCACCTGGTAAGGATGCCACCTGGGCGCCTCCCTAGAGATGTTCCAGGCACATCCTAGGCTTGAAGGACACTAACCCCTAGATTCCACCGGGTCCGTCTGCGTCGCGTTACGGCGTTCGCTAAGATCGCGGCCACCCAAAATAAACTCATTTTGCAGACCCTATCCCTCCGTAGTCTTTCAAGTAGGAGGAGAAATGCCAGCATTCTCCTCCGGGTTACAGGCTCTGTGTAAATGATATATAGAATAATTTTGATGATGAATGCGTTTTTTTTACCACTAAAATACAGCAACACATCTTTAATTCATGTCGTTTATAACTGGGATATTATAATTATTATTAACTTTGTCTGCACAAAGCAGCCTGTCCAGGAAATATGCCCAAATCAACAAACACTGCGAGCCGGCAGGCAAGATGCTCCGCTTCTGAAACGCTTCTGAAACGCGCCCGGTAGGGTCTGACGCCGGAGGAGGCTGGACCAAAACCGCGGCGCAGGCGTAACGCGGCGCAGCCGGACCCGGTGGAATCGAGGGGTAAGGGGCAGACCCAGGACCAGGTGGAGGGATTATATCTCCACACTGGACTGGGAGCTCCTTGGACCCACCAGTCAGAGCTGGCTGATGGGAAGGGGAAGTTGGGCCCCTCTGATGGAGCAGCTACCTCCGCTACCTGACTCCAGATCAGAGGTGGAAGATGGATGGAAAATATACTGTCACTTCATTTAATATTGAGGAAAGCTAACAGAAAGTCTCTCATCAGCTGCAGCCTTCTTCTTTATCTTCCTAAATGCCTCCACGCTCCTCATACGTCTCAAACTCACCCAGAAATAAATGAACTGAGAACAAATCAAACCTGAGCTGCAGATTTCTCTGGAATCCCAGAAAAACTCTGAGCAATAACTACATTTTATTCTGTGGTGAAACCTCAATAAATAAACTTCAGTTGGTACGACCTCTCACCTTTCAGTCTGTCTTCACTTCCTGTCACCTGAGAGGAGAGGGAGAGAGAGAGAGAGTGAATAATGATGATGATAAAACAAAGAGAAACAGCCAGAATGATGAAGAGAGAGAAACCAGAGTGTGGTTTTCCTCTGAGGACATGCTCCATCAAAGAGTTTCATATCTGGATGAATGGAGGATATTCAGTACTCACAGGTCTTCTGGATCTTGGCTCTGATCGTCTCATCATCTCTGATGCTGTAGGGATGAACACAATCCAACAGTTATGGATCCAGTTTAAAAGAAGTGTTTGTTCTTTGAGTCAGCTTCAGAGTCCCGACTGATCTCATGCTTTACATCCCATCATATCTTCTCTGCAAACACTACGACTGACTGCCACAGCTCTCAGCTGCATGACAGGAAGTAACAGTCATTAGTCAAGGAGCTAAAAACATCCCATCAAACACAGACTACCTTTTCCACTCTTCTGTCAAATCCCATATGTCTGGTGGAAAGTTGATGACTGACTAAATGTGGCTTTGCATTTCCAGCTGGCCTTCTATAGTTGATGGAAGAATGAGAGAGCCTGCAGTCAGTGGGTAACATCACTGATCTGTTTCCCCAGTGAGAGAAACACCTCCCTGTGTTTCATACAATACTGCTGAACCAGCAGAGACCCCTTACCTACCTGAGGGTCTCCAGTCTGCAGTCTGGACTCTCCAGAAGATCTCTCAGCAGCTTCTCATCTGAATCCTGCAGAGCGTTGAGACTCAGGTCCAGATGTCTCAGATGGATGTTGGACTTCAGAGCTGAGGCCAGAGCAGAACAGCTGATCTCTGACAATCTGCAGCTCTTCAGACTGAATAAAGAAAACATGAGGAGGATACAAATCCGTTTATAATGGGAACAGAAAAATCTGTCTACTTCAAAAAGTAAACTTTATCCTGTAAAACGATTATAACTTCAGATCACAGATTATAGCTTGTAGTAAATCACGGGAGGCTTCTTTTATTTTATTTGTATTCACAATAATGTTTATTTTACGTCAGAATGTAAAAATTACATTAGTTACGCATTTTTGTTCTCAAAAAACAGTGCATTGTGTGAAATACAACTGTGATTTTTATTAAATTAGTCAGTTTTTAAGGAAGGCCAGAGCTTCAGCTGTGTCAAATAGATTGTTCCCTTTAGTTAACGTTATTTAAAAAATAATTATATTCCGATTTGATCATGTCCCCTTTATTGTATTACAGAGAGCAATCTGAGCGTCCATTCCCATTGGATAACGGAGGATTTTACACCCGGAAGTAAGTATTCCCCTTACTGTCGATTGATTTTACAGTGATATCTGCACTACTCATCGACTAAAAAACACCAGATTATCCTTGTTAATTACACAACATTGATTGGTTTAAATTGTGTGCAATGCTTTTGTATTTTCCCCTTCGATTCGGAGAAACAATTTTTTTTTCAGAGTTTAGGATGGCAGAAGACACTAAACTACCCAGAATCCTCAGCTATTGTTCCGCTTTGCCTCAAGCTCTGTGATTGGTTGACCTCCAACTGCATTCCATATGAAAAAAAACGTTTGGTAAAAGATAAAACCATACTTTATTCAGCAGTGCTTGCTTTACTCTTTGAAAGTCATCACATGAATGCATCGTAATAAATGGTTTGGCTGCATTAAATATATTACACATCTGTCATAGTTCTTTATTTATCTACAGAGATCGGGCTCAGAATAGACCGGAAACTATTCTTTTACCGTTCAGTTTGAATTTCACAATAAAGTTGTAATATTTTTTTTGTTGATATTATTGTTTTTTTATTAACTACTAGACCACTGGGTCATGTTAAGACCATCTTTTCTGTGTTGCTGTGGGTTTTTTCCATCGCTTTTGTGTTACAAATATCAAAACAATAACTAAATATATCCGTCGTAAACTAAACCAGAAACAGCAGTATATTTTATTTTGTTAACACTGTAAACTTGACAGCTTTTGAACCCAAACCACCTACTGGTTAAAGCACGTTATTACACGTTTAGAGTAATGCAATGCAGGTAGATTGTGTTGCTTTTTCATGACTGTTTAAAATGCCTTTTTCTTAATCTCTTTCATTTTTGTAAAGCACTTTTGAATGTGTTATATTTGATGAAAACATTTAAATATTAAGAGTACATACAAAATAGTGGGAAAGTAGAAGGTCAATGATATAAATATAGAATAGAAAATATCAAGAAGATACTGTAAATGATATCTAGAATAAAACAGTTTAGTGCCTGATAGGAGGATGTGCTAACTAATGAGGTTGTATTTAAACATTAAAGAATACTTTAGGTTAAGGTCTTCTTTCAAATAAGAAAAAAGCTTTGGGGGTATCTACAGATACATATTAAGCCTGACAAAGTACTTAACGTCTAATATATTGCTTTCCTGCGATGTTAACTATGTTGAAGCCCTTATTTTAACTGATATTATACACATTAATTATACTCTTATGTCTGTAGATAGAATAAGAAATGTGCAGAATGACAGTTTAATGGTAGAGGTATTCACACATATTGATAGATGTCTTGTAATGCGCTGATGAGGAACCTGTGACCCAGGTTTTTCATCATTGCATAACTACACCGTAGTTGTGTATATGATGTCAATAAACCTTAGAAAATCTTGAAATCTTGAAAGGGATGTGCAAAATAGCAATTATATACAGTCTTTAATGAACTATTAGTAGAGAATAACGAGTAATGAATATACTTTATAGAGATCTGCAGATAAATGTTTAGTCTTCTCAAGCACCAACTTTCAAATAGGGATTCATTATAAAGCTAATTTATTTATTTAACTGCTTTTGTTATACAAATCTTACTGCAACAATTTTGTTTTGATAGGGAGCAAGGAGCAGACTGCGCAATTTATCTAGATTCGCGGGGAGAATGAAGCCCTCTTCACGGGGGCCTGTTGCGACCTCGGGAAAATAATTTAAACATATTATATAACACCAAAATAAGTACAGATAGATCTGACTCCATATTGAACAGTTTTGAAAACAATTTTGAAAACAGTTTGAAAATATTTTGCCTAGTGTCAGAAATTATTACCGGCACTTGTGACTGCAGCTGGTTGCTAGGTGACGGGGGCGGCAAAATGTAGGGGTAACTGCCGGTGACGTACGAGGACATGCTCGGTAGACCGTCTCATTTCGCAGTCCTCCACGGACTGCGAGGCTGAGTCCTCAGGAGGACCCAGCCTCTGCATTGGGACACAGCTAAATGAGTGCCGAGTGTTTAATGAGGAGTGGACAGCTACATATTTTTTCACCGATCTGCTACTGGCCCGGCCCGTCTGTCACATTTTAAAACTCATAGTGGCCCCCGAGCCAGAAGGTTTGCCCACCCCTGTGCTAGCCTGTTCCTTTCTTCGTTCTCCGAATGCCAGGAAGGATTCTTCCCTAGCCTCTGATGGACCTGACTCGGAAGACAAGGAAGCGTCCTCGACATTGAGAAACACCCCTTCACCAAGAGTGCCATGCTAGGACTGATTTAGGTACGAAAGCTTTTATGTGCGCAGCTCCTCTAGCTTGGAACACTCTGCAAAAATAACTGAAACTGAGCATCTTGGTTCCCCTACATCGGTTTGAAGCTCGGCTAGATGCAATGCAATTTCATACTCTTGGTACCTGTCATTGTCGATAGCAGGTTTGTAAATTACCGTCATTATGTTGTATGATGTACATACAACATAATGTATGCTGTTTTCATGTTTAACCGACGTGCTGCAGGTCTTCCTTGAAAAGGAGATCGTTTGATCACAATGGGATTTCACCTGGTCAAATAAAGGCTACAAACTAAAGAAGAAACTGCATTGTCACTTCCTGCTAGGCTTCAAAAAGGGGGCGGGGCTAAAGGTTGATTGGCTCGTTTAGTCCGAACCAGTGGCTAGCCGTGACTTGTATACCTCTGCGAATTCACAGCAGGACCACCAAACAGCTCCTGTCTTCACAGTAACTAGCAGAGACGAGCTTCTTTCATTTAACCCTTCACATTCCAACAGAAACTGAACGGGCGGATTCGAAGGATTTATTTCTTTGGAAATGTTATTTTAAAAACACAACTAAAACAAGTTATTTTGGTAAAACTAATGAGAAATATCACTAAAAAAATATTATTTTTTGGAATATCTTAGGACCTCAGAGAGGCTCGCCACTGGTTTAGAATGACAGATGATTTAACGAATCACACTAGTTTCTAGGCTGACATGAAGAATCGTCTAAATCTCAATATTCTATTCGATCTAGTGACTATTTTAGTTTCTA
>NC_136902.1:1103067-1128067 GCF_949606895.1 Notothenia rossii
AGATGTCGATGTGTCCCATTATCATTTATATCACATCATAATGCAAGCGAAATACACCTGAGGGGCAGGAAACAGTGTGTGTGTGTGTGTGTGTGTGTGTGTGTGTGTGTGTGTGTGTGTGTGTGTGTGTGTGTGTGTGTGTGTGTGTGTGTGTGTGTGTGTGTGTGTGTGTGTGTGTGTGTGTGTGTGTGTGTGTGTGTGTGTGTGTGTGTGTGTGTGTGTGTGTGTGTGTGTGTGTGTGTGTGTGTGTGTGTGTGTGTGTGTGTGTGATAAAGACGTACTGGGCTCTGGTGCCACGCTGTTGTTCAGACGGGCGGGGGTGAAGGTCCTCTGCCCGTTGCCTCGGAAACGGGACTGGGGGGTCTGAGCAGTGTCCAGCGCCCCCCCACTCTTCAGCCTCACTAGGGCGTTGGTGGGGAACAGGAACTGGGCGTACGACACCGTCTGAGGGGGGGATGAGAGAGAGAGAGAGAGAGAGAGGGTTCAGATTGTTGTTATCTTAAAGGTCTCCGATCATGCAAAAGTCACTTTTTTATGTATTTTCTACATCACCATGTGTCCCCGGTGTGTCCCCGGTGTGTCCCCGGTAGGGCTGCACGATATTGAAAAAAACGGACATTGCGTTTTTTTTAACTATATTTAACCGGATGAAGGTATTGTCCTCCTGTGCGGTGTTTTGATGGTCTGCAAACTACTGATCTGATCAAGAATGATTGTGATTGGTGGTTTGCTGTGCATGCAGAGCCTGCATGTCACTCACTCAAGTACCCTGACATGAGAGCCGCGCAAGTTTTCCTTTTGTAGCAAGCAGCAAAATAATTGTAACATGACGTGTTTGAGTTCATTCACCTACTTAACCACTGAGCCTGTTTTTCAGGTCTCAGGCTCGAAAATGACATTCCCAGAGCCAATGACCATATCTTCCCTTCTAAAAGGGGAAAATTAATAATCTTTTTTCTCAAAGTAATGATAAACCTGTGAGTTGGATGTAGAAAAGTCAGAATCAATATAGATGTTTTTTATTTTAAAGAAAATTCAGATTGAACATAGTAAAAAACTGTAAATTATAGTGTCCGTCCCAAAAATAGGTTGTACTTATAGTGAAAACTAACCTTGGATGATGGGTTAGTAGACTAAAAGCTTTAGGAATCCAAACTATAACATATAATAAGTACCCTGTATCAAGATTGATGAGAAACAAGTGACATTTGACCTTTTTAGAGAGATTTAGAAAAAACAACACTTCTGGGGTCATTTGGGTGGATTTTCCATATCTCTGGCCCCCCTCGGTCGATTTTGATGATTGACATCTCTTTATAACCGGCTAGAGCCAATGGAATCGAGGGGAAGTTCTAAACACACCAACACATGAACAAATAAGGAGTGAGAGTGACGCGTAGCCAAAACCGGAAGCTGCATACTCTCTGGTGGCTACCATTAGCAGCTAACTTTTGTGACTCGATTTTTACATTAAGATGGAATTATGGATTATAAACAATTGCTTCAAAGCCACAGAAACATTATCAACCTATGCATCAACCGATTCAGCCGCGCTTTTTCTCGTTTTAATGCTTTTGAACACGTCTTCTGATCAGATTGACAGCTACGGTGAGACAATCTCCCGTAAAAGCTCCGTAAAGGTAAGTGTTGTGATGTCTGTTCGCTTCCCCTGTCGCGAGATCGGATCGCTTAGTGATGATACTATACTTAAATAATCTGTGGAGTCTCAGCTTTAATCGGATATATTGTATGTGCAGTTTCGATAAGTAATAAGGGTATCTTTATTTTGAATTCTGTGCTAAAGTGCGTTAGCATTTTTTTAAAAGAAGAATAAAACCGCACGTCCCTGTGAATATCGCGCATGCTCATATCGCGTTTATCGCCATGACACGATATATGGTTCAGCCCTAGTCCCCGGTGTGTCCCCGGTGTGTCCCCGGTGTGTCCCTGTGTGTCAGGAGACTCTCAAAGTGTCAGGAAATAAACCCCTCTCTCTTTTCCTCTGTACCCACATCTCTAAAAACGGGGAACAACGGAGCTGATCCAGATTTGCTGCGTCATGACGGCATTACTAAAATGTGGGCGGGCTTTAGACCCACGGGCCAATCAGAGACGTTGCTGTCAGAAACAATGAGACGTGTTCTGGAAGAGATATGGTCTGTGTTTACATTAGCATGCTAACACTCAGAGCTAACCTGGACTGGAGAGAGTCTGTGTGAAGAAGCTTTTTGTATAAAGCCCAGCCATGTCCTGGACAGTGAATATGAATTGTGACCCTCACATCAGAGATAAAGGATCCTGTGATTTGATAGAATTAAACTCCTTTGTGTACCCGTCAATCCTCTAAAAACTAAATGCAGAGTTAAATGTCAGATCTGATGTGCGTTAGATAAGATAAGACTTTATTTATCCCAAAGGAAATTGTTGAACCAGAGTTAAGAAGATACAGTAAACACATCATAATAAAACTGTACGCTAACAGAGCAGTAAAAAGAGCAATTCAATGTCTACAGTGCGCTCTGGTATGTTTCTGGTCTGCACGTACCTTCCCCAGGTCTCCCAGCTCCACGCCCTCCAGTGACGGCAGCAGGTCGGCAGCCACTACGGACGAGAGCCTCTGCCTGTGAGCCTCCAGCTTAGCATCACTGCAGGAGAAACACTGTGTTAAAGCTCTCCTATCATGCAAGATGCACTTTGTGGTGTCTTCTCTGCATCAACATGTGTCCCGCCGGCGCGTCAGGAGACTCTCAGTGTCGGGAAACAAAACCATGTTCTCAAAGCTCTGACTTTTTTCTCGAAATTCTGACTTTTTTCCTCAAAATCCTGACCGTTACCTCAAAATCTCAAAATGTTTTTTTCCCTTAAAATATCAAAATTCTGACGTTTTCCTCAAAATTCTGACTTTTTTCTCGAAATTCTGACTTTTTTCCTCAAAATCCTGACCTTTATCTCAAGATCTCAAAATGTTGTTTTTTCCTCAAAATGTCCAATTCTGACTTTTCCTCTCTTTTCCTCCGTACACACATCTCTAAAAACGGGGGAACAACGGAGCTGATCCAGATTTGCTGCCTCATGACCACATTACTGAAATGTGGGCGGGCTTTAGACCCACGGGCCAATCAGAAAGGTTGCTGTCAGAAACAATGAGACGTGTTCTGGAAGTAATATGTTCTGTGTTTACATTAGCATGCTAACACTCAGAGCTAACCTGTACTGGAGAGAGTCTGTGTGGAGAAGCAGGACCTGAGACCTATAATATATGACTCCAAATAGGAGACCTTTAATATCCCCCCACACACTGCCCCCCCCCCCTGAGAGTAATGATGAGAACATAAAGGTGACGGTGTGTGTGATGGGGATGTGTGTGCTGTCTGTACCTGAGGTGACTCTCTCCGTACGGCAGCACTGAGAAAGCGGCGTAAAGCGACCGCTTGGCACAAATCAGCACGATCCTGCAACACACACACACACACACACACACACACACACACACACACACACACACACACACACACACACACACACACACACACACACACACACACACACACACACACACACACACACACACACACACACACACACACACACACACACACACACACACACACACACACACACACACACACACACACACACACACACACACACACACACACACACACAGTCAGTGGACAGGAAGTACTCAACCGCTCCGCAGCCTCTTCTACGCAGATCTGACTTGTTATTACCGAAGCTGAGCAGCACCCGTCTCCACTGTACCTTTTATTTGATTATTACTTATGTGTAATATCTGTTAACTCTCTGCTGCTGTGAGAAAACTAACAAACTGTCTGTAGTCTGATTTAATCTCAGGACTCTTTTGAGAGATGCAGAAGAGTAGAAGTTAGTATATGTTTAGAGAAATCAGACGCCCATCTCTGAGACTCGGGGGGGATACACGAGAAGAGGAACACACTGGGGCTGAGGGCTGGGCTGAAGCCAACAGATCCACCATCAGTCTGGATTCTGACAAAAACTAGTGAACTGTCAACGGGGGGGGGGGGGTATCGGTCTCCTTGATTACTAATAATCGGTATCGGCCTTGAAAAAGCCATATCAGTCGATCCCTAGCT
The DNA here is from genome assembly GCF_949606895.1 of Notothenia rossii. Classification (NCBI taxonomy): domain Eukaryota; kingdom Metazoa; phylum Chordata; class Actinopteri; order Perciformes; family Nototheniidae; genus Notothenia; species Notothenia rossii. The sequence goes on from NC_136902.1 coordinate 1,107,183, forward strand.
AATACAACATTAAATAAAGCTAAACATTTTCCAGATTCCGAAGTTCAAGGTTTGCATACTTTGATTTAGTAAAAATGCTAACTTTCAATTTTCAATTTTTTGAAATTGCAAAACCGTTTTCATCCGGTTCATCCTTCAAACACTGAGGTTCCACACTTTCAGAACACGACACTATACCGCCCCCTAACTCAGGACCTCTTTACCACCGCTCTGCGCACACCAGCAGACGACACATGGTCACGTGCGTGGGCATGGAGTGAGAGTGAAGTGGAGTGAGAGTGAGGTGGAGTGAGAGTGGATTGAGAGTGAGGTGGAGTGAGAGTGAAGTGGAGTGAGAGTGAAGTGGAGTGAGAGTGAAGTGGAGTGAGGTGGAGTGAGAGTGAAGTGGAGTGAGAGTGAAGTGGAGTGAGAGTGAAGTGGAGTGAGAGTGAGGTGGAGTGAGAGTGAGGTGGAGTGAGAGTGAAGTGGAGTGAAGTGGGGTGAGAGTGAGGTGGAGTGAGAGTGATGTGGAGTGAGAGTGAAGTGGAGTGAGAGTGAGGTGGAGTGAGAGTGAAGTGGAGTGAGAGTGAAGTGGAGTGAGAGTGAAGTGGAGTGAGGTGGAGTGAGAGTGAAGTGGAGTGAGAGTGAAGTGGAGTGAGAGTGAGGTGGAGTGAGAGTGAAGTGGAGTGAGAGTGAGGTGGAGTGAGAGTGAAGTGGAGTGAAGTGGGGTGAGAGTGAGGTGGAGTGAGAGTGAAGTGGAGTGAGAGTGAGGTGGAGTGAGAGTGAAGTGGAGTGAGAGTGAGGTGGAGTGAGAGTGAAGTGGAGTGAGAGTGAAGTGGAGTGAGAGTGAGGTGGAGTGAGAGTGAAGTGGAGTGAGAGTGAAGTGGAGTGAGAGTGAAGTGGAGTGAGAGTGAGGTGGAGTGAGAGTGAAGTGGAGTGAGAGTGAAGTGGATTGAAGTGGAGTGAGAGTGAGAGTGAAGTGGAGTGAGAGTGAGGTGGAGTGAGAGTGAGGTGGAGTGAGAGCGAAGTGGAGTGAGAATGAAGTGGAGTGGATTGAAGTGGAGTGAGAGTGAGAGTGAAGTGGAGTGAGAGTGAAGTGGAGTGAGAGTGAAGTGGAGTGAGAGTGAGGTGGAGTGAGAGTGAAGTGGAGTGAAGTGGAGTGGATTGAAGTGGAGTGAGAGTGAGAGTGAAGTGGAGTGAAGTGGAGTGAGGTGGAGTGAGAGTGAGGTGGAGTGAGAGTGAAGTAGAGTGAGAGTGAGGTGGAGTGAGAGTGAAGTGGAGTGAGAGTGAGGTGGAGTGAGAGTGAGGTGGAGTGAGAGTGAAGCATGAGAAACACAGAGTGAAATAACGCTGGGTTCAGAGTCAGAGGAGAATCCGGACTAACAGCTGTTTTCTGTCCCGGCTCCACGGGGCCGAACAACAGGGGGTATTTCAGTCTGCCGCTGCGACACGGTGTTACCTTTCCACATTCCTACATTTCTGATTTGAGCAAAACTTCAGCTACAGATTACTGAAACTGCAGATTACTGAAGCTGCAGATTACTGAAACTGCAGATTACTGAAGCTTCAGCTGCAGATTACTGAAACTGCAGATTACTGAAGCTGCAGATTACTGAAACTTCAGCTGCAGATTACTGAAGCTGCAGATTACTGAAACTGCAGATTACTGAAGCTTCAGCTGCAGATTACTGAAGCTGCAGCTGCAGATTACTGAAGCTGCAGATTACTGAAGCTGCAGATTACTGAAGCTTCAACTGCAGATTACTGAAGCTACAGATTACTGAAGCTACAGATTACTGAAGCTTCAACTGCAGATTACTGAAGCTGCAGATTACTGAAGCTTCAGCTACAGATTACTGAAGCTACAGATTACTGAAGCTGCAGATTACTGAAGCTGCAGATTATTGAAGCTGCAGATTACTGAAGCTTCAGCTACAGATTACTGAAGCTACAGATTACTGAAGCTGCAGATTACTGAAGCTACAGATTACTGAAGCTACAGATTACTGAAGCTTCAGCTACAGATTACTGAAGCTACAGATTACTGAAGCTACAGATTACTGAAGCTTCAGCTACAGATTACTGAAGCTACAGATTACTGAAGCTGCAGATTACTGAAGCTACAGATTACTGAAGCTGCAGATTACTGAAGCTTCAGCTACAGATTACTGAAGCTACAGATTACTGAAGCTACAGATTACTGAAGCTGCAGATTACTGAAGCTACAGATTACTGAAGCTGCAGATTACTGAAGCTGCAGATTACTGAAGCTGCAGATTACTGAAGCTTCAGCTGCAGATTACTGAAGCTTCAGCTGCAGATTACTGAAGCTGCAGATTACTGAAGCTTCAGATTACTGAAGCTGCAGATTACTGAAGCTGCAGATTACTGAAGCTTCAGCTACAGATTACTGAAGCTTCAGATTACTGAAGCTGCAGATTACTGAAGCTTCAGCTACAGATTACTGAAGCTTCAGATTACTGAAGCTTCAGCTGCAGATTACTGAAGCTTCAGATTACTGAAGCTTCAGATTACTGAAGCTTCAGATTACTGAAGCTTCAGCTACAGATTACTGAAGCTTCAGATTACTGAAGCTTCAGCTGCAGATTACTGAAGCTTCAGATTACTGAAGCTTCAGCTGCAGATTACTGAAGCTTCAGCTGCAGATTACTGAAGCTACAGATTACTGAAGCTTCAGCTGCAGATTACTGAAGCTACAGATTACTGAAGCTTCAGCTACAGATTACTGAAACTGCAGATTACTGAAGCTGCAGATTACTGAAGCTGCAGATTACTGAAGCTGCAGATTACTGAAGCTTCAGCTTCAGATTACTGAAGCTGTGATCAGATTATTACAACACCAGTTCAGGCCACACGCTGCAGAATGAAGCTGCCTCTGTTTCTTTCTCTCTGACAGGAAACGTCTGCAGCCACTCGTGACACGGTTTCCTGTATTGTGTACAGTGTGCAGTGTGTGTAGATGTGTGTAGATGTGTGTAGATGTGTGCAGTGTGCAGTGTGTGTAGATGTGTGCAGATGTGTGCAGTGTGTAGATGTGTGCAGTGTGCAGTGTGTGTAGATGTGTGTAGATGTGTGTAGATGTGTGCAGTGTGTAGATGTGTGTAGATGTGTGTAGATGTGTGCAGTGTGTAGATGTGTGCAGTGTGTAGATGTGTGCAGTGTGTAGATGTGTGTAGATGTGTGTAGATGTGTGTAGATGTGTGCAGTGTGTAGACGTGTGTAGATGTGTGTAGATGTGTGTAGATGTGTGCAGTGTGTGTAGATGTGTGCAGTGTGTGTAGATGTGTGTAGATGTGTGCAGTGTGTGTAGATGTGTGCAGTGTGTGTAGATGTGTGTAGATGTGTGTAGATGTGTGTAGATGTGTGCAGTGTGTGTAGATGTGTGCAGTGTGTGTAGATGTGTGCAGTGTGTGTAGATGTGTGTAGATGTGTGCAGTGTGTGTAGATGTGTGCAGTGTGTGTAGATGTGTGCAGTGTGTGTAGATGTGTGTAGATGTGTGTAGATGTGTGTAGATGTGTGTAGATGTGTGTAGACGTGTGTAGACGTGTGTAGACGTGTGTAGACGTGTGTAGATGTGTGTAGATGTGTGTAGATGTGTGTAGATGTGTGCAGTGTGTAGATGTGTGCAGTGTGTGTAGATGTGTGCAGTGTGTGTAGATGTGTGTAGATGTGTGCAGTGTGTAGACGTGTGTAGACGTGTGTAGACGTGTGTAGATGTGTGTAGATGTGTGTAGATGTGTGTAGATGTGTGCAGTGTGTAGATGTGTGCAGTGTGTAGACGTGTGTAGACGTGTGTAGACGTGTGTAGATGTGTGTAGATGTGTGTAGATGTGTGCAGTGTGTAGATGTGTGCAGTGTGTAGATGTGTGTAGATGTGTGTAGATGTGTGCAGTGTGTAGATGTGTGTAGATGTGCACAGTGTGTAGATGTGTGTAGATGTGTGCAGATGTGTGCAGTGTGTAGATGTGTGCAGTGTGTAGATGTGTGCAGTGTGTAGATGTGTGTAGATGTGTGCAGATGTGTGCAGTGTGTAGATGTGTGTAGATGTGTGTAGATGTGTGCAGATGTGTGTAGATGTGTGTAGATGTGTGTAGATGTGTGCAGTGTGTAGATGTGTGTAGATGTGTGTAGATGTGTGTAGATGTGTGCAGTGTGCAGATGTGTGTAGATGTGTGTAGATGTGTGCAGATGTGTGTAGATGTGTGCAGATGTGTGTAGATGTGTGTAGATGTGTGCAGATGTGTGCAGTGTGTAGATGTGTGTAGATGTGTGCAGATGTGTGCAGTGTGTAGATGTGTGTAGATGTGTGTAGATGTGTGCAGTGTGTAGATGTGTGTAGATGTGTAGATGTGTGCAGTGTGTAGATGTGTGCAGATGTGTGTAGATGTGTGCAGATGTGTGTAGATGTGTGCAGATGTGTGTAGATGTGTGCAGATGTGTGTAGATGTGTGCAGATGTGTGTAGATGTGTGCAGATGTGTGCAGATGTGTGTAGATGTGCACAGTGTGTAGATGTGTGTGCAGTGTGTAGATGTGTGTAGATGTGTGTAGATGTGTGTGCAGTGTGTAGATGTGTGTAGATGTGTGTGCAGTGTGTAGATGTGTGTAGATGTGTGTAGATGTGTGTAGATGTGTGTAGATGTGTGTAGATGTGCACAGTGTGTGCAGTGTGTAGATGTGTGCAATGTGTGTGTGTGTGTGAATGTGTGTGTTGCGTTTATGTAAAGCAGAGACTCACCTGCAGCCCCGGGTGTCGTACTGCCTCATGCTCTTGATGAAGTGGACTTTCTTTGGCACTTTGGGTCCAGGAGAACCAGAGACGTTCCTCAACCTGAAGAAATGAAGAAAACATGAAATATTAAAGAGGTCCTTTTTGAACGGAGCTACAGTATGTACACCTGGCTGCTAAATCCTCAGAGCTGTTACAGGGTGTGTACTTAGTCCATGGTGTAATTGTGACAGATGTAAACTTCCCCTCTGTGGGACTGAGAAAGGTATTCTGATTCTCCTTTTTGTTCTACAGGTGTTAGTGCATGTAAACGGTCTGCAAAGGCTCAAATCCCTGCGTTCCCTCCACTGTTTGTTTACTCCCAGAACATAGTGACATCACTACATAATACTCGCACTCCTATTGGCTAGTGCTCTAACCCGTTTTATATAAGCTAAGGGGGCGGGACATCTCTAAGCCCCTAAACCTGGGCTCTGGTTTCAGACAGAGGGTGAAAATCCATCATAGGCACGATGGGCTGCGTGGTTCCGTCTAATCGATAAATCCACAAGTTGCAAGAAGCTTGACTCCAACAAAAAGTAGGTCTTATCTTCATCACATTGTACTACAACCTGAGACCTATAATATCTGCCTAAAGACAGCATGATAGGAGACCTTCAAAAGGCCCGTGTCGCCTCTCACCTCTGCCGGGGGTCCAGAGCCGGGCTCAGGGCAGCGGGCGTGGATCTGACCCGGGAGCAGGGCTGGTGCCCGGAGGGGGGGGACAGGGGGGGGTCGGGGGTCAGAGGGTCACCCACTCCGCCAAACTCCAGGAACACCTGAAGTGCAAAGACATTATGAACAAAAAGGCAATCAAAACTACCTCTGTATTTAACCTGGAACATGAAACTAGTTCACCTCACTTTGTACTTCTACCACAGTTCAGAGGTACATGGTGTACTTTTCCTCTACTACTTGTATTTAATACCTTTAGTTACTTCTCAGATGTGGATGAATGATGTGAAATCTAATCAAGTGTTAAATCAGACTTTAGTTCCACCTGGAGTAAATCCACCAGCTACCCTGCAGTATACAAAGTCATTCAAACTAGCTGCACCTTTACCAGCTTTGAGAACACTTTCATGATCAATCATTATAAAACATATCATATCTATTATTCTGAAATGGACCAATCTGCACAATGACTACTTTTACTGTCTTTCACTATATTTTGATGAGAATACTTTTCTACTTTTACTTGAGGGACATTTTGAATGCAGGACTTTTACTGTAACAGAGTATTCCTACACTCTGGTACTTCTACTTTTACTGAAGTACAAGATCTGAGTACTTCTACTTTTACTCAAGTACAAGATCTGAGTACTTCTACTTTTACTCAAGTACAAGATCTGAGTACTTCTACTTTTACTGAGTACAAGATCTGAGTACTTCTACTTTTACTGAGTACAAGATCTGAGTACTTCTACTTTTACTCAAGTACAAGATCTGAGTACTTCTACTTTTACTGAGTACAAGATCTGAGTGCTTCTACTTTTACTCAAGTACAAGATCTGAGTACTTCTACTTTTACTCAAGTACAAGGTCTGAGTACTTCTACTTTTACTCAAGTACAAGATCTGAGTATTTCTACTTTTACTGAGTACAAGATCTGAGTACTTCTACTTTTACTGAGCACAAGATCTGAGTACTTCTACTTTTACTCAAGTACAAGATCTGAGTACTTCTACTTTTGCTCTAGTACTAGATACGAGTACTTCTACTAGTTATATATGGTGAGGAGGAATCAGAGCTATAATAGATGTGAACTGGTTAAAGACCAGCACAGCTCCCAGTATATCTGAGTATATAGAACCTATACTGGTTATTATGAATGGGGTAAATAGAGTGATCTATTGTGCCTTAGAGAGAGACTTAGACATACAGAGAGAACATATCTTCTTAAATAAATAAATACATTCTAAATACCTCATTAGCACCGTCTGGCCCCGGGGATATCCCTCCTGAAGGCCGGGGAGGAGGACCGAGGACCCCCGGGACGCTGGAGGACGAGCCTCCTCCAGAGACCGGTGGTTGTGTCACCGCGCTGGCCGGCTCTTGGATCTCTGTCAGCGGCAGAGGAACCTCCGTGTCTCCCCGGTCCCTCTGCTGCTCCTCCGCCGCGGTGGGATCCGTGTTTTCATCGCCGAGCTGCCACAGCGGTCGTCCGTCGAGAGAGATATTATTGAGGAACAATAGAGCCGCTTGTCTCCTCCGGGAATCCTTGGTTTTCCTGCGGGTTTCTCGGTGTGTTTTGCCCGGTTTTCCGTTGGACTGCAGACCGCAGACAGCCGTCGCCATTCTATTAAGAAATGCGGCCGTTGGTTGAAACGCATACGCAACGAAAACCGGTTCTACTGCTGTATTCCCGCCCCCTGAGCGCTGATTGGCTGTGGCTGGTATTTGATGTTTTCTCTTGGCTGTTGGTTGGCTGTAGTACCGGTATGCTGTAGTCCCGCCCCCTGAGCGCTGATTGGCTATGGCTTTAGTGATGTATTTTCCTGGCAGCTGGTTGGCTGTAGTCAGAATCAGAATACATGTATTCGCCCCACAGAGGAGAAATGTACATTTGTACAGAAAGTAAGGTTCCACATTTAGCTTAATATTAATTAAGAAGCATACAAATAAAAAGATAAATTACAAAATTACAATTTACAAATTACACATCAGTTCTACAGCCGTAGCCCCGCCTCCTGGGCGCTGATTGGCTGTGGCTGGTAGTGAAGTATTTTCTTGCCAGCTGGTTGGCTGTAGTTACCGGCACTACTGGTGTAGCCCCGCCCCCCGAGCGCTGATTGGCTGTGGCTGTAGTGATGTATTTTCTTCATAATCTGCTCTACCGCCCCCTGCTGTATGGGAGTGTTCTCACAGTCCTGATGGAGGTTTTCCTACTCAGGCCCAATCTCAAACCACTCCCTCGACCCTACCCCTCCGTGACGGAGTGAACTCCGTCTGTAGCCACACTCGCAGCTCAACGAGGCTTCCTCCTGTCAGATGGAGGGAGTAAATACAGCATCAAGCTTTGGTACAAACTCCCCTCTCTTCGGCAGAAACAGGAAATGCTGTAACTGTATGTAACAACGGTTTCAAATCAGCATCTCTTAGACAAAAAATGTAAATTAATAACTCAAATAAAACTCCAAACATATTTCATTGCGTTGCTTTTTTGTAAAGCTCTTTTAGTTTTAAACCTGATGTTTATAAGCTTCTTAGTTTTTGCAACAGTCTGTGAATATACACAACTTTATAATAAAATGCACACATTTACCTTTTTCTAGACTAAACACAGGTATGATCCTAAGTTAAAAACATATGAGGTTACGCAAAATACACACAGGACTCAGGAGACATAAAACACACACCAGGACTCAAGAGACACAAAACACACACCAGGAGACACAAAACACACACAGGACTCAAGAGACGCCAGGAGAAACAAAACACACACCAGGAGACACAAAACACACACCAGGAGACACACAACACACACAGGAGACACAAAACACACACCAGGAGACGCAAAACACACATCAGGAGACACAAAACACACACCAGGAGACACACAACACACACAGGAGACACAAAACACACACCAGGAGACGCAAAACACACACCAGGAGACACAAAACACACACCAGGAGAAACAAAACACACACCAGGAGAAACAAAACACACACCAGGAGACACAAAACACACACCAGGAGAAACAAAACACACACCAGGAGACACAAAACACACACCAGGAGACACAAAACACACACCAGGAGAAACAAAACACACACCAGGAGAAACAAAACACACACCAGGAGACACAAAACACACACCAGGAGACACAAAACACACACCAGGAGAAACAAAACACACACCAGGAGAAACAAAACACACACCAGGAGACACAAAACACACACCAGGAGACACAAAACACACACCAGGAGAAACAAAACACACACCAGGAGACGCAAAACAAACACCATGCAGGAGACACAAAACACACACCAGGAGACACAAAACACACACCAGGAGAAACAAAACACACACCAGGAGACACAAAACACACACAGGAGACACAAAACACACACCAGGAGACACAAAACACACACAGGAGACACAAAACACACACCAGGAGAAACAAAACACACACCAGGAGAAACAAAACACACACCAGGAGAAACAAAACACACACCAGGAGACACAAAACACACACCAGGAGAAACAAAACACACACCAGGAGAAACAAAACACACACCAGGAGAAACAAAACACACACCAGGAGACGCAAAACACACACCAGGAGAAACAAAACACACACCAGGAGACACAAAACACACACCAGGAGACACAAAACACACACCAGGAGACACAAAACACACACCAGGAGACACAAAACACACACAGGAGACACAAAACACACACCAGGAGAAACAAAACACACACCAGGAGACACAAAACACACACAGGAGACACAAAACACACACAGGAGACACAAAACACACACCAGGAGACACAAAACACACACAGGAGACACAAAACACACACCAGGAGAAACAAAACACACACCAGGAGACACAAAACACACACAGGAGACACAAAACACACACCAGGAGACACAAAACACACACCAGGAGACACAAAACACACACCAGGAGATGCAAAACACACACCAGGAGAAACAAAACACACACCAGGAGAAACAAAACACACACCAGGAGAAACAAAACACACACCAGGAGACGCAAAACACACACCAGGAGAAACAAAACACACACCAGGAGACGCAAAACACACACCAGGAGAAACAAAACACACACCAGGAGAAACAAAACACACACCAGGAGACACAAAACACACACCAGGAGACACAAAACACACACCAGGAGACACAAAACACACACCAGGAGACACAAAACACACACCAGGAGACACAAAACACACACAGGAGACACAAAACACACACCAGGAGAAACAAAACACACACCAGGAGACACAAAACACACACAGGAGACACAAAACACACACAGGAGACACAAAACACACACCAGGAGACACAAAACACACACAGGAGACACAAAACACACACCAGGAGAAACAAAACACACACCAGGAGACACAAAACACACACAGGAGACACAAAACACACACCAGGAGACACAAAACACACACCAGGAGACACAAAACACACACAGGAGACACAAAACACACACCAGGAGAAACAAAACACACACCAGGAGACACAAAACACACACAGGAGACACAAAACACACACCAGGAGACACAAAACACACACAGGAGACACAAAACACACACCAGGAGACACAAAACACACACAGGAGACACAAAACACACACCAGGAGACGCAAAACACACACCAGGAGACACAAAACACACACCAGGAGACACAAAACACACACAGGAGACACAAAACACACACCAGGAGACACAAAACACACACAGGAGACACAAAACACACACCAGGAGACACAAAACACACACCAGGAGACACAAAACACACACAGGAGACACAAAACACACACCAGGAGACGCAAAACACACACCAGGAGACACAAAACACACACCAGGAGACACAAAACACACACAGGAGACACAAAACACACACCAGGAGACACAAAACACACACAGGAGACACAAAACACACACCAGGAGACACAAAACACACACAGGAGACACAAAACACACACAGGAGACACAAAACACACACCAGGAGACACAAAACACACACAGGAGACACAAAACACACACCAGGAGACACAAAACACACACCAGGAGAAACAAAACACACACCAGGAGAAACAAAACACACACCAGGAGAAACAAAACACACACCAGGAGACACAAAACACACACAGGAGACACAAAACACACACCAGGAGACGTAAAACACACACCAGGAGACACAAAACACACACCAGGAGACGCAAAACAACTACAGTGACACAGAAAGACACATTGACTGAATTAAACAATAACCCACAAATTCAAATGCATTTTATGCTGATATTAAATACTCTGTCTGAAAATAGGAGCGTGAGTGTTCCGTAGTGATGTCACTATGTTCCAGAAGAACAGATGAAGGTGTTTGTGGACCATTGACATGCACTAAAACCTACGTAACACCCTGCAGGAGAGGGAGAACTCTCTTTAAGATGCAATCAGATAAGAAGGCAGCAGCAGTCAGGTAAACACATCGCTCTTTATTTCAGAAACAACAACAAAATGAAACCTCTCTCTCCCCGTCTTCAACGACCAGTTTAAGGCTTTTTGATTCTAGCTGTGTTTGAGGTACAGCCCCCCCTCCCCCCCGCTCCTCTTTAGGTGCACCAGTGTTGTTGTTGTTGTTGTTGTTAGCACCATGATTAGTTTTGTTTACTACAACAGGAGCGGTAGGAGTTCTGTCTGCGGACTGTTTATTTCAGTCATCTGCAAAACATCAGAGCCGACGGGACAGAGTTTACAACAAAACTGTCTCATCTCAGGGACACAGTTTCTATTAGAGTGGCAGGACTCCCCCTGACACACACACACACACACACACACACACACACACACACACACACACACACACACACACACACACACACGCGCGCGCGCGCGCACACACACACACACACACACACACACACACACACACACACACACACACACACACACACAGAGACACAGAGACACACACGCAAGCACACAGAGACACACACGCAAGCGCACACACACACACACACACACACACACACACACACACACACTTCCCGCAAGTTGTGACGACTACGATATAAAAACAACCCTGATAAAAGAAAGTACAGCAACGCCTTATTTCACAGGTCCGTTCAATCTTACCATGATATATAATACATTCAATTAAATAAATACAAATAAAGAATAACAGACGTGTAAAATAAAGCGTTACCACGACTACCACATGCCGTACCGTCAGCAATATCAAAGCGTATCTGAGTCTGCAGCTGATCCATCGTTTCTTCAAGTGAGACAGAAACACTGCGGTTACAGACAGTGCTGTCCCTCTGTCCCTCTGTCCCCTCTCCATCAAACAGTTCACCTTACATGGAAAATAGAGTCCGGGGTGGACGGATGCAGCGCGAGAACAACCTGTACGTACGGAGGCCGACAGGTGCAGCGCGAGAACATCCTGTAAGCAAGGAGGCCGACAGGTGCAGCTGCGCTACAGCGGCACAAAACACTGCCATTCAGAAAGGATGCAGACATAGAAACACAACTGCTCCAAAACACACAAAGAGACATCTTCAGCAACTTGAGGACACATGCAGCGTCACTCTTTAGTGTCCCCTGTTCTCCCAGCTGTGTGCGTCACTCTTTAGTGTCCCCTGGTCTCCCAGCTGTGTGCGTCACTCTTTAGTGTCCCCTGGTCTCCCAGCTGTGTGCGTCACTCTTTAGTGTCCCCTGGTCTCCCAGCTGTGTGCGTCATTCTTTAGCGTCCCCTGGACTTCCAGCTGTGTGCGTCACTCTTTAGTGTCCCCTGGTCTCCCAGTTGTGTGCGTCACTCTTTAGTGTCCCCTGGTCTCCCAGTTGTGTGCGTCACTCTTTAGTGTCCCCTGGTCTCCCAGCTGTGTGCGTCACTCTTTAGTGTCCCCTGATCTCCCAGCTGTGTGCGTCACTCTTTAGTGTCCCCTGGTCTCCCAGCTCTGCGCATGTCTCCTCAAGTCGCTCAATGTTCTCTAAACGCTGCATGTGTGGTTGCTGAAGATGTTTCTTCATGTGGAACATTTGGGTTTTCATATCTGCATCCTTTCTGAAGCTGTGTTCTGGGTCGTTGTAGCGTGTTTGCGCCTGTCGGCCTCCGTACTTAATAAATACTACAGTGTTCACACACGCTCTGCATGGAGGTGTGTTGAACAGACGGCCTGTAAACACAAATCTCTTTTTTTTGTTCTAGCTTACTTTTACAAAAACAGATCAGAACCAGGAATGTTGTAAATCCCACTAACGTGAAAACGCTCGGAGCCTTTTCACCGATAATCACATTTCCAACAGTTTTTTACATTCAACTCAAATGTTGCTTTTTCAGGCGTGAAGCGGAGACTCCTTCAACATCAGGGGATCACGATCAGTGAGTTCTGATTGTGTGTTTAATGTGTACACGCTCTCACTCATAGGGCTGCAACTGAGTCTGTTTTCATTATGGGTTCACCCGCAGACCATTAAATCCTATCATATCATCGAATTGTATTATCATATTGTAAACTAATCGTTTAGACAGAAAAAGAGGGACTAGGACACTTCAATTTGACTTTTAATTGTGCAAATTAAATATTTCACCATGTATTCTGGTTACAGTCACTTTTAATGAAACACACCTGTGAACCTGGATGGTGAGAATGACCAGAAGACGTGCTGAAGAAAAGCGTCGTGCACAGAAATGGCAATACTTCAAAGTCAAATTGAAAGGCTGTCCTTCTTACTCTCCTATTGAGGATTCACCGCCTTTAAATTATGGTTTGACTCCAAAACTGTGTCCTGTAAATGTTTGTAATGATTTTAAAACATATTTTTGAAATATTATAATTAAGGGTGGCTAACTGTAGCTCACCCACAGCGAGCTTTATCACGTGCGCAAGAAAAAGAGTCTTGTTGCAACCCTACATCTGGTCCAGTTCTATAGATACTCCTGCATGTTCAAGGCCGTCTCTGTGAGAGGATGTGCAGCTGATCAGCCCCTTCCTGTACCACCTCCTGTACCACCTCCTGTACCACCTCCTGTACCACCTCCTGTACCCCTTCCTGTACCACTTCCTGTACCACCCCCTGTACCACTTCCTGTACCACTTCCTGTACCCCTTCCTGTACCACCCCCTGTACCACTTCCTGTACCGCTTCCTGTACCACCCCCTGTACCACTTCCTGTACCCCTTCCTGTACCACCCCCTGTACCACTTCCTGTACCGCTTCCTGTACCACCTCCTGTACCACTTCCTGTACCACTTCCTGTACCGCTTCCTGTGCCACCTCCGGTACCATCTCCTGTACCACCCCCTGTACCACTCCCTGTACCACTTCCTGTACCACTTCCTGACCTGAGAACTGATACAGTAACCAGGAATATGCACCATCACCATCAGTCACCACACAGCACTTTGCTTCTGTAAAAAAAAACAATAAAAAGGGACACCACACTCCGTCGCTTCCTCCGCCCGTTTGTCTCCGAGAGAAACGCGGCGAGAGTCTTTATTCCACACGGCGGCGGTGAGTTGAGTTGAGTCTGATCTCATTGAAGGCGTCACACCGTGGTCTCGTACTCCATCACCTCTTTGGGCGTGGCCAGGCAGCGGTACTGGATCCGGGGCGTGACGGGCGCCGCGCTCTCCAGCACGAGGATGGTTTTACGCAGCCGGCGGTCGATGAAGTGAGCGTCCCAGGCCGGGTACTTCTTCCTGGGCAGATCTATCCGGATCACGGGCCCCTCTGTGCGCGGGGAGAGGCTGGGAACCGGAGCCTGGACCCCCCGCTGAGGCCGAACCTGAAACACGTCTCCGTCCACCCCCGAATAATCCGGCCCTTTAGTCCTCTGCAGGGTTCTGGGGGGGCTGCTAACCACGTCCGGCGGGAGGCTAACCGCCGGGGAAGCTAGCAACTCCGCGGGCAAATCCTCCTTCTCCACGACCGGCCGCCACCCCGACACGGGCCCGTCGGGGTGCAGCAGGCAGTAATAAACACACATGAAGAAGCTGCCCAAAGCGTAGCTGCTGGACACGACGCACACCATGGCGACGGCGTAGGATTCCGAGGAAGAGGGGCCTCGGTAAAGGTACCAGGCGGCGGTGAGGAACACGTTCTCCAGCAGAACCGTCAGGCTGTAAGGCAACGCAGGTTTATTCATACAGAACCTTTCAGCACAAGGATATTCAAAGTGCTTTACAAACATGGAAGACATTAAGAGCTTTAAAGGTCTCCTATCATACTGTTTCTCATCAGTATATCACAGGTCTCAGATATATCCAGAGCCTGTCTCTGATTGGCTGAAACACCAAACAGATCATTGCAGCATTACCCATAATCCCCTCTGTTTCAGCCCTGTTTCCAAAGTGCTGATTCTCTGTCTGTTACTTTAGATGAAAATAAGGAGCCCCTCCCCACGCCCCTCTGAGAGAGATTTGGTTACAAAGAACTCAATGGAGCTCAAGGAGGAGATTCAGGTGATAAGGGGGGGGGGGTCTCTTTCCACAGAGGGGACACGTGGTGATGTAGAAGAGACATGAAGAAGAGGGGACACATGTTGATGTAGAAGAGACATCACAAAGTGCATTTTGCATGATAGGTGACCTTTAACCCCCATAAGGACAGCACGTAGGGGACTTGAACCTGTAGATCAGCAGCCGGCAGCGGGTGCGGCCCTCCCTCACGCTGAACCAGCAGAAGATGTAGACGATGCCCACCATCATGTTGTAGATGATCTCCTCCCACTTGGACATGCAGAAGTCCGTCTCGCCCTGGATGATCCAGAAGGTCATGACGCACCAGTGCGCCACCACGAAGATGCCGAAGTAGAGCGGGAACACGGAGGCGAACAGAGCGAAGGCCAGCGTGCGGGCTCCGATGGTGAAGAGGTGCCACAGGATCTGCACCAGCACCGCCTTGTAGCTCATCGGCAGCTTATCGTCCCGCGAGTCCCGCAGAACCTTCTGATACGAGGCCACCATCCAGGACAGGGAGACCAGGGAGGCCGAGGCTGAGAGACCTGCAGAGACAACAGGAGTTACAGAGGAGGAGGAAACATGGCTGTGCCCCAAAAGGAAATGTGTATTTATTGTAGAAAATGTTTGCAAAGTAAAAATGTTAGTCCCATTTGGCCCTCTGTGAGTTCTGGAGAATCACCGGCCTTCCTCCAAACATCACCATTTCAGCTGCACACTTAGAGGCGGCAGCACTGAGAGGAACTGTGGGTTCTTACTCGCCAAGTTCAGATACCTTTGATCAGGTTAAGGCATTGTGTCCCCCTGTGTCTCAGTGCTGCCGAAACGCACTAGAAGGACACTCGGGGACTTTGTTCATCAGGGGAATTCATGTTTGCAGTCCACGATAAGCGGTCGTACGCATGTCGAGATGTTTCTGTGCTCAAGTCCCCTGTTTTCAATGAACACGTCTTTAGGCACTATGGCTGTGCTGAGAGTAACCTGGTGATCGGACGTCTGCATCGGTTTTGTGATCACATTTTTTATTTATTCAAGCAGAAACACAGAATAACGCGGTACAAGACACATACATACCCCGTGAAAGAACATACAAACAGTTCCCTTACAAAACTAACTCAAATGAAACCCCACCCTCCCAGGACCCCCGTGGGCCGGATCAAGTGGCACCAGGCAGTTCAGAGTTAGACGTCTCCATGGATGAAGCAGAGCATGAAGTAATAACCTCAGATGTGTGTGGAGCTGGCGGTGCAGCAGCTCGTGTGGTCAGCGGATCTGAGGCAGGTCAACTGAGGGCTCGGTCCTCGGCTCTCAGCCGGCACTTACATCACTGATGCTCGGTAAACAGGATGAAGCTTTGATGTTTTAACGACTTCCTGCTGAGCCCTCCTGTCTCCAGACGTCCACTAACTGAGCCAGGCTGCTTCCAGTCAGGAGCCTCTCTTCTGCTTCTTAGACCAGGAGCTTCACCTCCGTCTCCTCAAAGAAATGCAGTCGACTGACCCTCACCAAGATGTTTGTATGTGATGACCATTGCGTGTTGGTGATACTGAATCCAGGAACGTATAACGGTCCACTTGTTTCAAGGGTTTCAAGTCCTCGAGGTAATATGGAGTCCTTTTTATCCATTCAGTTTTAAGGTGAACCCTGGCTGCCAAACAAACCCCACAGAATAGATTTGATGGTGGCCTGGACCATTTATTACTCCTAAATATTCAATCCATCATCATCTGCAAACATTCCCTACACTCTTAAAGGTCCCATGTCATGCTTTTTTGGTTCTGACCCGTCCCCTTGTGTTCTGTAGCTTCTGCATGTAAACGGTCTGCAGAGTCACAAACCCTCAAAGTACACCCTGTAGGGAGTAACACTCTAACACAGAAGATACCTCCCCAGACACCTCGTTGGAGATTTCTCATTTACTTCCTGGGTATCGCTACGTAGGGATACCCAGTAGCCATGCCCAGAGCTATGGCCGCACCCTCTGCCAGGCTTTCACGAAACAAAGCTTCCCAAACCTTTCAGGATTAATGCCGGATATGAGGAGCGTAGGGCACTGAAGAACGATGCTGCTCCTACTTTGTTTGGACCAGCGGGAGACTCGGGGACACAACCTGTAAGTATTCATTGTTCTTTGTGTTTATGATGTTTAAAACAAACAAGGTATCTACCACGACTGTCTGAATGGGTAAACGTTTTTCAGGCTGCTACGTTGAAATGCTCTCCGCAGACCCATGCTCACAGCATTATCAACCTTTTTCTTACTCGATATCAAGCCACACTTATTGTCTTCACTTCGGCTGTGAGTGTGTGTGTGCTCAGGATGAGTTTCGCTTGTTCTAACTGTATCGCCGACACGGAAGCCTGTCCGCTCCTCACAGCAGCTTCTCACAGCTGTACGTCGCTCGACCAATCAGAGCACAGTGGGCTCACGGAGGGGGGGGGGGGGGGGCAGGAGCTCCAACAATGCGTGTAGGACAGAGAGTGAATAAACAAACTATACAGAGATGCTGGATGAGAAACCAATGTGAGTTTGGAACATTGAACAATGTGAATCTATTCTAGTAAAGCTCAACAATGGAACTATGATCAGTAGAAACGGCCATGACACGGGACCTTTAAGGTGAATAATACCCAGCTTCATATCGTGTCTAAATCCCTTCCATTAATGAGGTTATTTTCCTCAATGCAAAACAGCCTCGTCTCCAAACAGATCAAGATCTTTTGGAGACGAGGCTGCACTACCACTTGTTTTTCCAAAAGCAACACAAAATGAAAGTTAGTGCAGAGTTGGTTTAAAAACTGCTTCAAAAACGTCTGGACATCAAACGCAGATTCTCAGAAGTGAAAACTCATGATCTGAAGGAGTTTCTGCTCCGCTGGGACTCAACAGGACTGAAGCTGAGCAGCTCTGAGTCCAGACATCAGAGGGAATCTCTCTTCCTCTAAATGTTAAAACCCGGTACATCCAAGGCTGCTGTGTGAAGCCCGGTCTCACATAAACACAGTGGGCCGTCAGCAGGGCCGTCTATGCTGGCCCTGTAAGTAAAGTGTGTTTAAAATGTTTCATGAATATTTAGTTATAAGTTTTAACAGTATAATATCCTCAAAATTACAAAATGAACTGAGGTTTTGTTGAGGCTGAACTGGAATTTCCTACATCAAAAAGTCACTTGAACGCCTCACAGCTATTTCAGTTGTTTGCACAACAGATACTGCTAGCCTTCTGTTGAAACATAACACATCTGATTGGTAATAAGCATGAGTGACAGGTTCACCAGCCAATCAGATGTTGTGACGGGTGAGCACGTTACTATTCGCCTCATTTTAGAGCGACGTGAGAGTGCACAATGATACGAGTTTAATAATAGATTACTTCATTGATCAATGTTGGGACATGTCGTCTGCATTTAACCCTCATCTAGCTTACTGTTGTGATTGTTGATCAGCTGTTGTGATTGTTGATCAGCTGTTGTGATTGTTGATCAGCTGTTGTGATTGTTGATCAGCTGTTGTGATTGTTGAGAGACTGTTTGGCATAATGTGCGCATCATTAGATCATGGCTGCGTTGGCTGGAACAGAGACGTGTGAAGTGTGTGTACTGTGTGTGTACTGTGTGTGTACTGTGTGTGTACTGTGTGTGTACTGTGTGTGTACTGTGTGTGTAATGTGTGTGCACTGTGTGTGCACTGTGTGTGTACTGTGTGTGCACTGTGTGTGTACTGTGTGTGTACTGTGTGTGTACTGTGTGTGTAATGTGTGTGTACTGTGTGTGTAATGTGTGTGTACTGTGTGTGCACTGGAGCACAGAGGATGCTTCAGGCTATCGTATCGTATCGTATCGTATCCTATCGTATCCTATCGTATCTTATCGTATCGTATCGTATCGTATCGTATCTTATCTTATCGTATCCTATCTTATCGTATCTTATCGTATCGTATCTTATCTTATCTTATCGTATCTTATCGTATCTTATCGTATCTTATCGTATCGTATCCTATCGTATCCTATCGTATCTTATCGTATCGTATCGTATCTTATCTTATCGTATCGTATCCTATCTTATCGTATCTTATCGTATCGTATCGTATCTTATCGTATCCTATCTTATCGTATCTTATCGTATCGTATCTTATCTTATCGTATCTTATCGTATCTTATCTTATCTTATCGTATCTTATCGTATCTTATCGTATCTTATCGTATCGTATCTTATCGTATCGTATCTTATCGTATCCTATCCTATCCCCCCGGGGTGTTTCTGGCGGCTCTCACCCTGCAGCGGCAGCACGTCTCCGGCCTGGATGATGAAGCTGAGCTGCAGCACCAGCTGCGGCGCGCTCTTCAGGAAGGACTCCAGCAGGCGCAGCATGCTGATGTCGGCGCTGGCGAACATCATGCGCCAGTAGTAATGTCTGCGCTCCGGGTCTGTGTGCCAGCGGCTCTGAACGCCCAGGTAGAGAGCGTGGACGTACCTGAGGACCACAGGAACACACACAGAGACATTCATCAGGACAGTTAGGGGTGGGGGAAATGATCGATACAGCACAGAATCGCGATAATTGCGTGGTCGATACACGGACGCCAAGTATAGATATTTTATTATATAAACTGTAGCATATTCCTCCGAAAGATGGTTGTAAAGTGTATGGTCAAAATGTGGCTAAAAGTCCATTTATTAGAGCTTCTGACAGACAACGCTGATAGCCACAGATAGACACAATATCTGCAAACAGTCGTGTTTAAGCAAAACAGTTTTGAAAATAAGTTTAATAAGCATCTTTCTCTCCCTCTTACTCAAAACAAATTAAGCTATTACTCTGACTAAGAACTTTAGTGAACCTACCTGGCAACAAACCAGTTTCTGATTCTGATTCTGAGCTTTACGACTGCACCACCACTCTTGTCCACAGGTGGCGCCAAAACCAACACAGACTGAAAGTAAGTGCAGAGTTTGAGGGTCTAAAAACTCGGCTTCAAAAACTTCTGGACATCAAACGCAGACTCTCAGAAGTGAAAACTCATCATCCCAAACTCCAGGAGCTCCGCTGGGATTTCAACAGGACAGAAACTGAATCTGTGGTTTCAATCTCAGTGCAGACATCAGAGGAGGATGCAGGGGCGGACTGGGGGGGAAAAAGTGGCCCAAGGATTAATTGACAGACAGGCCCACTCAATGCGCGACATGTATCGGCCGGCCGGCGACGAAAGTATGTTACTTAACAAAAAACCCTGCATTTAATGTTATTTTGGAGCATTATTCAAATAGTAATCACATCACCTGAGCCCTTGAGTTGCCTAGAGCAAAATAGTTACAGCATATCTTTAGTGATTTTAATGTTATCAGATCATTGATGCAATAACATTTGGACCCAATTTGCCTGACTTGACGAATGGAAAAAAACATGGGCGTAGGAAGCATCCTCAATGTGGGTGAGACAATTTAACAGAGGGTGTGGGCAGGTGGTGGTCCTCACCTCCTCCAGGGGGGTCCGGGGGCAAGGTTCCCCGGGAAGATTTTTTTTTAAATGTTGAAGTTAAAAGCATCAATCTGGTGCACTTTGAGATCGAAGGGACTAAATCTATGGATACATCTCTGAACACCCATACTCCATTGCATTTAGCTGAGGCTTTTATCCAGAGAGACTTACAATAAGTGCGTTCGACCAACAAGATACAACCTTGAAGAAAACAGAATCATATAAGTTCATCAGGTTTCATAGAGCCAAACATTTCAAGTGCTACTCAACTGGCTCTAGATAAGCCAGTCCTTTATTAGTATATAAGTGCTTTGTTAGTAATTCTATCTCTGGAAGTGGAGTCTAAAGAGATGAGTTTTCAGTCTGAAGAAGATGTGTAAGCTTTCTGCTGTCCTGATTTCAATGGGGAGCTCATTCCACCATTTTGGAGCCAGGATAGCAAACCCACGTGTTTCTGCTGATG
>NC_136902.1:1133067-1153067 GCF_949606895.1 Notothenia rossii
CACACACTCTAATATAAACACAAACTACAGGGAGATCTGAGAATATGGATTTTGCAAAAACACCTCAAGCTAAGGAACTCAGTAAATAATAAGAAGGAGATCTGCTGCTGAAACACACACATGTTGTCTGTTGCTATAAGAGGAGAGTGTGGATGAGTTGATGAATTTCCCGAGAGATGATTGACCTAAAAGCACATCAGGGGGGAGGGGTATAATGGGTGGAGTAAAAAAAAATCCCTTTCTAATCTGGAGAGAAACATCCAACAATACAAAAAGACATGCTGGTGTTTAGAGGAGATAATGTTCACACACACACACACACACACACACACACACACACACACACACATACACACACACACACACACACACACACACACACACACACACACATACACACATACACACATACACACATACACACATACACATACATACACACACACACACACACACACACACACACACACACACACACACACACACACACACACACACACACACACACACACACTGTCTCATCTCCCCTTTCCTCTATATACCCCTGCTGCTGCTCTCTCTTACCTCCAGACCTGTGCCAGCTGCAGGGTGTGTATGACGGCCTGCAGGAACCACGCGCAGGCCCTGCAGCAGCCTCGCGCGCCCCCCCCTGTCCCCGGTCCCGGTAACACCGCTCCGGTCCCGGTGGCTCCACCGCGGCCGCCGCCCCGCCGCCGCTCCTCCTCGCTGTCCTTGGTACTGAAGTCGCTGTCCTTGGTGCTAAAGTCGCCCTTTTCCTCTGCCGCTCCTCCACCGCCGCTCGTCGCCGCCACCACCGCTTCTGCCGCTGCCGCCGCCGCGTCGCCGCTCTCGCAGAAATCGTACGCGAACCATCTGAAGCTGAGCGCCTGCACCACCAGCGACGGAACGATCACAAAGACCAACGTCAGGGCGAAGCACCAGTACTCCCCCCGGAGATAGTAATCCGCGCACAGCCACAGGTCCGAGGCTCCGTCCGAGAAGAAGACCAGGAGGGCGCAGAGAGTCCAGCAGCAGTCCGCCAGAGAGCAGCGGGGGGGAGGAGGAGGAGGAGGAGCGGCGGCGGCTGCTGCACCGTCAGACTTAGCCGCCATGTTGGTTGTGGAGTGAGGAAGAGATGGGAAAATGATGGAAGGGAAGGAGGGAGGGAGGGGAGGAGAGAGGAGGGAGGAGAGAGGAGGGAGGGAGGGGGAGGGACCTATAATCAATCAGAGATAAGCTTTTTTCCTCATTGTTATTTATTTATTATTTCCCACATGTCTCTGGCTCTCTCTGTCGGCACTCAGCTTCATAGGAACCTCATCGTTAATAAACTAATGGATCAAAAGCACATTTATTCTTATTCTTATTATTGCCACTTTAAATTCAGACATTTATATATTTTATAAAAATGTTGAATTTTTCCAACCTTTTTTTTGTTTTAACAAAACAGTTTCTGTAATTTATTTTTCATTTGATTTATTTCGTATTTATTATTTTGAAGGAGGCTCTCAGTGTGTACGAGAGGGGGGAAGGAGAGAGGAGGGAGGGAGGGAGGGAGGTGGGAGAGGAGAGAGGAAGGAGGAGAGGATAGGAGAGAGGAGGGAGGAAATGAGAGAGGGGGGAGGGAGGGAGGGGAGGAGAGGAGAGAGGAGGGAGGGGGTTATAATCAATCAGAGATATGTGAGTTAAGTTGAATTGAAATATAAAAGTGTTAAAGAGAGGATTTTTCTGGAGCTGCTTCCTGATTGGGTCAATCCGGCCCATGACTTCACTTCATGCGGCCCAACAAGAGCTCTGAATGAATATTATGTGTGTATTATATGGTGACATGCTGCTTTACAGAGGCACGATGCCCATAAACTACATGTCCCACAATGCATCTCATTTTGACTTTTTTCTCAGAATCTGACTTTTTTTCTCAAAATGTCACATATTTTTTGACTTTTTGTCCAGAACCTCGCTTTTCTTTTAAACCATTTTGTGACATTCTCACTGAAGAGACTTGCAATTATTTGCCCTGGACTTCTGCTTTCAGACGTCGTTCATTATGAAGTTATTACCCCGTCAAGTAAAATAATACATTATTTTATATCAGAATCCCTTTATTAGTCCCACAGAGGGGACATTTACATAGTTACAGCAGAGGGAGAGCCACAGACAGCTTCATGTTAAATATGTGACATGCATTAAAGTACTAAGTTATGATATAATACAAAATAAAAGAGTTACATCATTTTCTAAATACCCATCCTGTAACAGTTCTTAGGATTTAGCAGCCAGGTGAATATTACACAGTTATTAATGGCTTATGTATATATATATTGCACAGAGTTGGTTGAACATTTTACAACATAGTCTGTGTTGTTGTGTGTGTGTGTGTGTGTGTGTGTGTGTGTGTGTGTGTGTGTGTGTGTGTGTGTGTGTGTGTGTGTGTGTGTGTGTGTGTGTGTGTGTGTGTGTGTGTGTGTGTGTGGGGGATCCTAGGGGCTATGCTGGTTGTACAGTCTGACCGCTGCAGGAAGGAAGGACCTGCGGTATCTCTCCGTGAGACAGTTGGGGGCAGCATCCTGTCGCTGAAGCAGCTGCACAGTGAGGACAGGGTGTCCTGGAGGGGGTGGGACATATTGTCCAGCAGGGAGGACAGCTTGGCTGCCATTCTCCTGTCTCCCACCTCCTCCACAGTGAGGACTCCTGTCTCCCACCTCCTCCATAGTGAGGACTCCTGTCTCCCACCTCCTCCACAGTGAGGACTCCTGTCTCCCACCACCTCCACAGTGAGGACTCCTGTCTCCCACCACCTCCACAGTGAGGACTCCTGTCTCCCATCTCCTCCACAGTGAGGACTCCTGTCTCCCACCACCTCCACAGTGAGGACTCCTGTCTCCCACCACCTCCACAGTGAGGACTCCTGTCTCCCATCTCCTCCACAGTGAGGACTCCTGTCTCCCCCCACCTCCACAGTGAGGACTCCTGTCTCCCACCACCTCCACAGTGAGGACTCCTGTCTCCCATCTCCTCCACAGTGAGGACTCCTGTCTCCCACCACCTCCATAGTGAGGACTCCTGTCTTCCCCCACCTCCACAGTGAGGACTCCTGTCTCCCCCCACCTCCACAGTGAGGACTCCTTTCTCCCCCCACCTCCACAGTGAGGACTCCTGTCTCCCACCACCTCCACAGTGAGGAATCCTGTCTCCCACCACCTCCACAGTGAGGACTCCTGTCTCCCCCCACCTCCACAGTGAGGACTCCTTTCTCCCACCCCCTCCATAGTGAGGACTCCTGTCTCCCCCCACCTCCACAGTGAGGACTCCTTTCTCCCACCCCCTCCATAGTGAGGACTCCTGTCTTCCCCCACCTCCACAGTGAGGACTCCTTTCTCCCACCCCCTCCATAGTGAGGACTCCTTTCTCCCCCCACCTCCACAGTGAGGACTCCTGTCTCCCCCCACCTCCACAGTGAGGACTCCTTTCTCCCACCCCCTCCACAGTGAGGACTCCTGTCTCCCCCCACCTCCACAGTGAGGACTCCTTTCTCCCACCCCCTCCATAGTGAGGACTCCTGTCTCCCCCCACCTCCACAGTGAGGACTCCTGTCTCCCACCACCTCCACAGTGTCCAGAGGACTCCCCAGGACAGAGCTGGCCTTCCTTACCAGTCTGTTCAGTCTCTTCCCGTCAGCAACCGAGATGCTGCTGCCCCAGCAGGCCACACCATAGGAAATGGCTGATGCCACAACAGAGTCGAAGAGGGTCTGAAGGAGCGCCCCCTGCCCCCCGACAGACCTCAGTCTCCTCAGCAGAAAGAGTCTGCTCTGTCCCTTCTTGTGCAGAGCAGCAGAATGATCGGTCCAGTGTATTGTTCAGATGAACACCCAGGTATCAATGTCCGCTCCCTGGATCTTCACTGGTGTCGGGGGGGAGTGTTGGCGCCGTCTGAAACCCACCACCAGCTCCTTGGTCTTTGTTGCGTTGAGCTGGAGGAGGTTCCTCTGGAGCTGGTTCCTCTGGAGGTGGTTCCTCTGGAGGTGGTTCCTCTGGAGGTGGTTCCTCTGGAGGTGGTTCCTCTGGAGGTGGTTCCTCTGGAGGAGGTTCCTCCGGAGCTGGTTCCGGAGGAGGTGGTTCCTCTGGAGGTGGTTCCTCTGGAGGAGGTTCCTCCGGAGCTGGTTCCGGAGGAGGTGGTTCCTCTGGAGGTGGTTCCTCTGGAGGTGGTTCCTCTGGAACTGGTTCCTCTGGAGGTGGTTCCTCTGGAGCTGGTTCCTCTGGAGGAGGTTCCTCTGGAGCTGGTTCCTCTGGAGCTTGTTCCTCTGGAGGAGGTTCCTCTGGAGCTGGTTCGTCTGGAGGTGGTTCCTCTGGAGCTGGTTCCTCTGGAGCTTGTTCCTCTGGAGCTGGTTCCTCTGGAGCTGGTTCCTCTGGAGGTGGTTCCTCTGGAGCTGGTTCCTCTGGAGCTTGTTCCTCTGGAGCTGGTTCCTCTGGAGGAGGTTCCTCTGGAGCTGGTTCCTCTGGAGCTTGTTCCTCTGGAGGAGGTTCCTCTGGAGCTGGTTCCTCTGGAGGAGGTTCCTCTGGAGCTGGTTTCTCTGGAGCTGGTTCCTCTGGTGGTGGTTCCTCCGGAGCTGGTTCCGGAGGAGGAGGTTTCTCTGGAGGTGGTTCCTCTGGAGCTGGTTCCTCTGGAGGAGGTTCCTCTGGAGCTGGTTCCTCTGGAGCTGGTTCCTCTGGAGGTGGTTCCTCTGGAGCTGGTTCCTCTGGAGGTGGTTCCTCTGGAGGTGGTTCCTCCGGAGCTGGTTCCGGAGGAGGAGGTTTCTCTGGAGGTGGTTCCTCTGGAGCTGGTTCCTCTGGAGGAGGTTCCTCTGGAGGTGGTTCCTCTGGAGCTGGTTCCTCTGGAGGTGGTTCCTCTGGAGGTGGTTCCTCCGGAGCTGGTTCCGGAGGAGGAGGTTTCTCTGGAGGTGGTTCCTCTGGAGCTGGTTCCTCTGGAGGTGGTTCCTCTGGAGGTGGTTCCTCTGGAGCTGGTTCCTCTGGAGCTGGTTCCTCTGGAGGTGGTTCCTCTGGAGCTGGTTCCTCTGGAGGTGGTTCCTCTGGAGGAGGTTCCTCTGGAGGAGGTTCCTCTGGAGCTGGTTCCTCTGGAGGTGGTTCCTCTGGAGGAGGTTCCTCTGGAGCTGGTTCCTCTGGAGGGGGTTCCTCTGGAGGAGGTTCCTCTGGAGCTGGTTCCTCTGGAGCTGGTTCTTCTGGAGGAGGTTCCTCTGGAGGAGGTTCCTCTGGAGCTGGTTCCTCTGGAGCTGGTTCTTCTGGAGGTGGTTCCTCTGGAGCTGGTTCCTCTGGAGCTGGTTCCTCTGGAGGAGGTTCCTCTGGAGCTGGTTCCTCTGGAGCTGGTTCTTCTGGAGGTGGTTCCTCTGGAGGTGGTTCCTCTGGAGCTGGTTCCTCTGGAGGAGGTTCCTCTGGAGGTGGTTCCTCTGGAGCTGGTTCCTCTGGAGCTTGTTCCTCTGGAGGAGGTTCCTCTGGAGCTGGTTCGTCTGGAGGTGGTTCCTCTGGAGCTGGTTCCTCTGGAGCTTGTTCCTCTGGAGCTGGTTCCTCTGGAGCTGGTTCCTCTGGAGGTGGTTCCTCTGGAGCTGGTTCCTCTGGAGGTGGTTCCTCTGGAGCTGGTTCCTCTGGAGCTTGTTCCTCTGGAGCTGGTTCCTCTGGAGGAGGTTCCTCTGGAGCTGGTTCCTCTGGAGCTTGTTCCTCTGGAGGAGGTTCCTCTGGAGCTGGTTCCTCTGGAGCTGGTTCCTCTGGAGCTGGTTTCTCTGGAGCTGGTTCCTCTGGTGGTGGTTCCTCCGGAGCTGGTTCCGGAGGAGGAGGTTTCTCTGGAGGTGGTTCCTCTGGAGCTGGTTCCTCTGGAGGAGGTTCCTCTGGAGCTGGTTCCTCTGGAGCTGGTTCCTCTGGAGGTGGTTCCTCTGGAGCTGGTTCCTCTGGAGCTGGTTCCTCTGGAGGTGGTTCCTCTGGAGCTGGTTCCTCTGGAGGTGGTTCCTCTGGAGGTGGTTCCTCCGGAGCTGGTTCCGGAGGAGGAGGTTTCTCTGGAGGTGGTTCCTCTGGAGCTGGTTCCTCTGGAGGAGGTTCCTCTGGAGCTGGTTCCTCTGGAGCTGGTTCCTCTGGAGGTGGTTCCTCTGGAGCTGGTTCCTCTGGAGGTGGTTCCTCTGGAGGAGGTTCCTCTGGAGGAGGTTCCTCTGGAGCTGGTTCCTCTGGAGGAGGTTCCTCTGGAGCTGGTTCCTCTGGAGGGGGTTCCTCTGGAGGAGGTTCCTCTGGAGCTGGTTCCTCTGGAGCTGGTTCTTCTGGAGGAGGTTCCTCTGGAGGAAGTTCCTCTGGAGCTGGTTCCTCTGGAGCTGGTTCTTCTGGAGGTGGTTCCTCTGGAGCTGGTTCCTCTGGAGCTGGTTCCTCTGGAGGAGGTTCCTCTGGAGCTGGTTCCTCTGGAGCTGGTTCTTCTGGAGGTGGTTCCTCTGGAGGTGGTTCCTCTGGAGCTGGTTCCTCTGGAGGAGGTTCCTCTGGAGGTGGTTCCTCTGGAGCTGGTTCCTCTGGAGGTGGTTCCTCTGGAGCTGGTTCCTCTGGAGCTGGTTCCTCTGGAGGAGGTTCCTCTGGAGGTGGTTCCTCTGGAGGTGGTTCCTCTGGAGCTGGTTCCTCTGGAGGAGGTTCCTCTGGAGCTGGTTCCTCTGGAGCTGGTTCCTCTGGAGGAGGTTCCTCTGGAGCTGGTTCCTCTGGAGCTGGTTCTTCTGGAGGTGGTTCCTCTGGAGCTGGTTCCTCTGGAGCTGGTTCCTCTGGAGCTGGTTCTTCTGGAGGTGGTTCCTCTGGAGCTGGTTCCTCTGGAGGTGGTTCCTCTGGAGGAGGTTCCTCTGGAGGTGGTTCCTCTGGAGCTGGTTCCTCTGGAGCTGGTTCCTCTGGAGCTGGTTCCTCTGGAGGAGGTTCCTCTGGAGGTGGTTCCTCTGGAGCTGGTTCCTCTGGAGCTGGTTCCTCTGGAGGAGGTTCCTCTGGAGGTGGTTCCTCTGGAGCTGGTTCCTCTGGAGCTGGTTCCTCTGGAGCTGGTTCCTCTGGAGGTGGTTCCTCTGGCACCAGAGGGTGAAGTCCTGCGTCAGCTCCCTGTCGTCCTCGTTGGTGATGAGGTCAACGATGGCGGAGTCGTCAGAGAACTTCTGCAGGTGACAGGTTGCAGTGTTGTGGGTGAAGTCTGCAGTGTAGAGGGTGAAGAGAAACGGTGCCAGCCCCGTCCCCTGGGGGGCGCCGTACTGCTGATGATGGCGTCTAATTGACGGTCCCTGTTCCTCACATACTGTGGGCGGTTGGTGAGGTAGTCCAGGATCCAGGAGCTGATCCACCTCCGATATATTAAACATATATATGTATATTTAAATAGTCTTAAAGTTACAACCGGCCCTTTGAGTGCAACCATAATATGCTGATGTGGGACGCCATGAAATGTAGTTTGACCCCCCTGCATTAAGTGGAAGACGTTCAGTAAATAAATCCCTAATGAAAAGGAGGGAGGAGGGGGAGGGACCTATAATCAATCAGAGATAAGCTTTTTTCCTCATTATTTATTTCTTGTCATTATTCCCCATGTCTCTGGCTGTGTTCTGTCGGCACTCAGCTTCATAGGAACCTCGTTGTTAATAAACTTATGAATAAAAAACATATTTATTATTATTTTCTGTTCACTAAACTTTAAGGGGATTGTCTTTCTCCATCTGAAATATAACCTTTATAATTAATGCTTTAATGAGACCA
Organism: Notothenia rossii; assembly: GCF_949606895.1. Classification (NCBI taxonomy): domain Eukaryota; kingdom Metazoa; phylum Chordata; class Actinopteri; order Perciformes; family Nototheniidae; genus Notothenia; species Notothenia rossii. The sequence goes on from NC_136902.1 coordinate 1,140,810, forward strand.
TGAAACTACCGTGCATTTTAAAGAGTCCTCTCCTACTGATGTTCAGGTGTATATCAGTATGTAGTGTCTCTACTTTAAAGAGTCCTCTCCTGCTGATGTTCAGGTGTATATCAGTATGTAGTGTCTCTACTTTAAAGAGTCCTCTCCTACTGATGTTCAGGTGTATATCAGTATGTAGTGTCTCTACTTTAAAGAGTCCTCTCCTGCTGATGTTCAGGTGTATATCAGTATGTAGTGTCTCTACTTTAAAGAGTCCTCTCCTGCTGATGTTCAGGTGTATATCAGTATGTAGTGTCTCTACTTTAAAGAGTTCTCTCCTGCTGATGTTCAGGTGTATATCAGTATGTAGTGTCTCTACTTTAAAGATTCCTCTCCTGCTGATGTTCAGGTGTATATCAGTATGTAGTGTCTCTACTTTAAAGAGTCCTCCCCTGTTGATGTTCAGGTGTATATCAGTATGTAGTGTCTCTACTTTAAAGAGTCCTCTCCTGCTGATGTCCAGGTGTATATCAGTATGTAGTGTCTCTACTTTAAAGAGTCCTCCCCTGTTGATGTTCAGGTGTATATCAGTATGTAGTGTCTCTACTTTAAAGAGTCCTCTCCTGCTGATGTTCAGGTGTATATCAGTAAGTAGTGTCTCTACTTTAAAGAGTCCTCTCCTGCTGATGTTCAGGTGTATATCAGTATGTAGTGTCTCTACTTTAAAGAGTCCTCTCCTGCTGATGTTCAGGTGTATATCAGTATGTAGTGTCTCTATTTTAAAGAGTCCTCTCCTGCTGATGTTCAGGTGTATATCAGTATGTAGTGTTTCTACTTTAAAGAGTCCTCTCCTGCTGATGTTCAGGTGTATATCAGTATGTAGTGTCTCTACTTTAAAGAGTCCTCTCCTGCTGATGTTCAGGTGTATATCAGTATTTAGTGTCTCTACTTTAAAGAGTCCTCTCCTGCTGATGTCCAGGTGTATATCAGTATGTAGTGTCTCTACTTTAAAGAGTACTCTCCTGCTGATGTTCAGGTGTATATCAGTAAGTAGTGTCTCTACTTTAAAGAGTCCTCTCCTGCTGATGTTCAGGTGTATATCAGTATGTAGTGTCTCTACTTTAAAGAGTACTCTCCTGCTAATGTTCAGGTGTATATCAGTAAGTAGTGTCTCTACTTTAAAGCGTCCTCTCCTGCTGATGTTCAGGTGTATATCAGTATGTAGTGTCTGTACTTTAAAGAGTCCTCTCCTCTGATGTTCAGGTGTATATCAGTATGTAGTGTCTCTACTTTAAAGAGTCCTCTCCTGCTGATGTTCAGGTGTATATCAGTATTTAGTGTCTCTACTTTAAAGAGTCCTCTCCTGCTGATGTTCAGGTGTATATCAGTATGTAGTGTCTCTACTTTAAAGAGTACTCTCCTGCTAATGTTCAGGTGTATATCAGTAAGTAGTGTCTCTACTTTAAAGAGTCCTCTCCTGCTGATGTTCAGGTGTATATCAGTATGTAGTGTCTGTACTTTAAAGAGTCCTCTCCCTCTGATGTTCAGGTGTATATCAGTATGTAGTGTCTCTACTTTAAAGAGTCCTCTCCTGCTGATGTTCAGGTGTATATCAGTATGTAGTGTCTGTACTTTAAAGAGTCCTCTCCTGCTGATGATCAGGTGTATATCAGTATGTAGTGTCTCTACTTTAAAGAGTCCTCTCCTGCTTATGTTCAGGTGTATATCAGTATGTAGTGTCTCTACTTTAAAGAGTCCTCAGGTGTATATCAGTCTGTAGTGTCTCTACTTTAAAGAGTCCTCAGGTGTACATCAGTATGTAGTGTCTCCACTTTAAAGAGTCCTCAGGTGTATATCAGTGCGTAGTGTCTCTACTTTAAAGAGTCCTCAGGTGTATATCAGTACATAGTGTCCCTACTTTAAAGAGTCCTCAGGTGTATATCAGTACGTAGTGTCTCTACTTTAAAGAGTCCTCTCCTGCTGATGTTCAGGTGTATATCAGTATGTAGTGTCCCTACTTTAAAGAGTCCTCTCCTGCTGATGTTCAGGTGTATATCAGTACGTAGTGTCCCTACTTTAAAGAGTCCTCAGGTGTATATCAGTAAGTAGTGTCTCAACTTTAAAGAGTCCTCTCCTGCTGATGTTCAGGTGTATATCAGTACATAGTGTCCCTACTTTAAAGAGTCCTCAGGTGTATATCAGTACATAGTGTCCCTACTTTAAAGAGTCCTCAGGTGTATATCCGTATGTAGTGTCTCTTCTTCAAAGAGCCCTCAGGTGTATATCAGTCTGTAGTGTCTCTACTTTAAAGAGTCCTCTCCTGCTGATGTTCAGGTGTATATCAGTATGGAGTGTCTCTACTTTAAAGAGTCCTCTCCTGCTGATGTTCAGGTGTATTTCAGTATGTAGTGTTTCTACTTTAAAGAGTCCTCTCCTGCTGATGTTCAGGTGTATATCAGTATGTAGTGTCTCTACTTTAAAGAGTCCTCTCCTGCTGATGTCCAGGTATATATCAGTATGTAGTGTCTCTACTTTAAAGAGTCCTCTCCTGCTGATGTTCAGGTGTATATCAGTATGTAGTGTCTCTACTTTAAAGAGTCCTCTCCTGCTGATGTTCAGGTGTATATCAGTATGTAGTGTCTCTACTTTAAAGAGTCCTCTCCTGCTGATGTTCAGGTGTATATCAGTATATAGTGTCTCTACTTTAAAGAGTCCTCTCCTGCTGATGTTCAGGTGTATATCAGTATGTAGTGTCTCTACTTTAAAGAGTCTTCTCCTGCTGATGTTCAGGTGTATATCAGTATGTAGTGTCTCTACTTTAAAGAGTCCTCTCCTGATGATGTTCAGGTGTATATCAGTACATAGTGTCCCTACTTTAAAGAGTCCTCTCCTGCTGATGTTCAGGTGTATATCAGTACGTAGTGTCTCTACTTTAAAGAGTCCTCAGGTGTATATCAGTGCGTAGTGTCTCTACCTTAAAGAGTCCTCAGGTGTATATCAGTACATAGTGTCCCTACTTTAAAGAGTCCTCAGGTGTATATCAGTACGTAGTGTCCCTACTTTAAAGAGTCCTCAGGTGTATATCAGTACGTAGTGTCCCTACTTTAAAGAGTCCTCAGGTGTATATCAGTACGTAGTGTCCCTACTTTAAAGAGTCCTCAGGTGTATATCAGTACGTAGTGTCCCTACTTTGAAGAGTCCTCAGGTGTATATCCGTATGTAGTGTCTCTACTTTAAAGAGTCCTCAGGTTTATATCAGTACGTAGTGTCCCAACTTTAAAGAGTCCTCAGGTGTATATCAGTATGTAGTGTCCCTACTTTAAAGAGTCCTCAGGTGTATATCAGTACGTAGTGTCCCTACTTTAAAGAGTCCTCAGGTGTATATCAGTACGTAGTGTCCCTACTTTAAAGAGTCCTCAGGTGTATATCAGTACGTAGTGTCCCTACTTTAAAGAGTCCTCAGGTGTATATCAGTATGTATTGTCTATACTTTAAAGAGTCCTCAGGTGTATATCAGTACGTAGTGTCTCTACTTTAAAGAGTCCTCAGGTGTATATCCGTATGTAGTGTCTCTTCTTCAAAGACAAAGCCCAGACAGAAATAATGAAAACGTACTAAAATTTAATCATTCATAAAAGCTGGAGCATCTTCTGTGACAGCGATATTAGCGTCGGTTTAGTACAATATATTTCAGCCTCAAGACACGAATCAGAACGCACCACTTCCCCCTCTTCAGTCTATAAAATACTAATTTCCTTTAGCTTTATTACTATGCAAAAATGGAAGTAGAATATATTACGGGGAGCATGGAAGGCTTGCAGCTCTCGATACAAAACAAAGTCACTTAGGAAAGATGTTACGCTGTTAGTGCAGAAGCTCCCGTCTGCAGACGCACAACATGATGGAGGTTACTGAGATACAAACACTTTAGGATTCAAACCGACGAGAGAGAGAGGGGGGGGGGGGGAGAGAGAGAGGGAGAGGGAGAGAGAGAGAGAGAGGGGGGGAGGGAGAGAGAGAGAGGGGAGGGAGAGAGAGACAGAGAGAGAGAGGGGGGAGGGAGAGAGAGAGGGGGGGGGAGGGAGAGAGAGAGGGAGAGAGAGGGAAAGAGGGAGAGAAGAAAGATAAAAGCTGTCATCAGGCCGACAGTAAAACATTTTAAAAATAAAAAGGTGGATTTTCTTCACGAAGCAGAGAATCTGAGATTATGTGCCGTCTCCTGCCGACGTCGAGAGGTGAGACTTCTCCACCGGCGAAGTGTTCATCGTTACACCGCTCTGCAAACAAGACAACGTGTTAAAATACGGAGAAGGAAACGAGATGTTTGCACTGAAACAGAAGCCGGTCAGAGCGGTGGGAACACATGGAGGGGAGGCGTTCACAAAGAGGCTCATTTAGAATCAGGGTTCCTGCTGGTTTCACCAACTCACAGTCAAGACCTTCTCAAGACCTTCTAAGAACACTTTGAATAGAATTCAAGACCTTCTAAGAACACTTTGAATAGAATTCAAGACCTTCTAAGAACACTTTGAAAAGAATTCAAGACCTTCTAAGAACACTTTGAATAGAATTCAAGACCTTCTCAAGACCTTCTAAGAACACTTTGAATATAATTCAAGACCTTCTAAGAACACTTTGAATAGAATTCAAGACCTTCTAAGAACACTTTGAATAGAATTCAAGACCTTAAGAACACTTTGAATATAATTCAAGACCTTCTAAGAACACTTTGAATAGAATTCAAGACCTTCTCAAGAACACTTTGAATAGAATTCAAGACCTTCTCAAGAACACTTTGAATAGAATTCAAGACCTTCTAAGAACACTTTGAATAGAATTCAAGACCTTCTCAAGAACACTTTGAATAGAATTCAAGACCTTCTCAAGAACACTTTAAATAGAATTCAAGACCTTAAGAACACTTTGAATAGAATTCAAGACCTTCTCAAGAACACTTTGAATAGAATTCAAGACCTTCTCAAGAACACTTTGAATAGAATTCAAGACCTTCTCAAGAACACTTTGAATAGAATTCAAGACCTTCTCAAGAACACTTTGAATAGAATTCAAGACCTTCTCAGAACACTTTGAATAGAATTCAAGACCTTCTCAAGAACACTTTGAATAGAATTCAAGACCTTAAGAACACTTTGAATAGAATTCAAGACCTTTTTAAGAACACTTTGAATAGAATTCAAGACCTTTTTCACGGCAAGAAAGTATTTAGGAAAATTGTGTGCGCATGTTTCTGTTTCTCTCTGTGTGTGTGTGTGTGTGTGTGTGTGTGTGTGTGTGTGTGTGTCTCTGTGTGTGTCTCTGTGTGTGTCTTTCAAAGATGACATCTTGGACTGTGCTGCTGTTATCACACCACAGCTCTATAATGTGTTCTAATAGTTTCCCAAATGCTCTTGTATATTCTTCTCATCTTAGTGTGTGTACCTCCCAGTATTTGTTTCGGTGCTTTACATAAAGACCGTGGGAGGCTTTGGCTGGAGATGTTTAGTCTATACTACATAAAGTACAGGTATTTGTAGAGAAATGGGTCAGAAAGTGCAGAAAAGCTGATAAATTGAAGTACAATTACAACAGTCCAACAGCAGAGGGCGCCACAACATTCAGAAACTCACATAAAACACTACAGGTGAAAGAACATGTTTTTAACGAACACATGTCAGAGACTTCCGGACAGACATTAACAGAGTTATTCTTTACATCACAGGGTTTCTCAGGTTATGTTTAAATATGCTAATGAGGCGTAATGCTATTTCTATGAGACATCTACAGACAGGAAGCAGTGACATAAACTCCTGGTGTGGATTGAGAGGCTTTCTCTCTTTCGCTCTGAATGAAGAGATGCTCTAAAAAGCAACAGCATATTAAAAGATGAAACCCTCCTCATGGATTTGAACACAGGACATCAGTTCCTGCTTTCCATTCATCCCTCAGAACCAGAGGGAGCCGTCACTGAAGGCAGAAACCCTCTTAAAGAAGTCCAGTCATCATCTCCTCCTCCTCCTCCTCCTCCTCTTCCTCCTCCTCACCTGCCTGAGCTGCTTTCTACAGCAGCGTGCAATTCGACCTCTTTTTTGTCTTCTTCTTTTCCATCGGCGTTTTCCTGTTGATCTGTCTCACCAGGTCGTAGAAGATCTGCACAAAGACACCAGGTCGTTAGCTGTGAGTGGTTAAAAGCTAAGCCCCCGACATTATAACACTTTGGACGGAGAAGGTGAGGGAAATCTATCAGATGGAGCCATAACATATTCTGAGGATCCAGACAGAAGATTTATTATCTATCTACCTCTATCTCTATCTCTCTATCTACCTCTCTATTTAACTATCTCTCTATCTATCTACCTCTCTATCTACCTGCCTACTAGGGCTGCTCGATTATGGCAAAAATCATAATCTCGATTATTTGGGTCAATAATCGATATCACGATTATTAAAAACGATTATTCTTTTACTTTGAAAACATCAATTTATTGGAGAATGTTTTTTGAACAGTATGTTTTTAACAGTTGATTACTCTGAACTTTAAGTGTAATTCAACTGGAAAACCAATAAAAATAATTAAAAAAAATAAAAAAATAATCTATTTATTTCGATTACGTTGTTTCCGTAATCGTTGCAAGGCATAATTGCGATTGAAATACGATTAATTGAGCAGCCCTACTACCTACCGATATACCTACCTGCCTAACTTTTTGTACACAAGTATCTGCACTTCTACTTAAGTAAAGAATGTGTACTTCTGCCACCTCTGTATGAGAGAGAGTATACTTCTGCCACCTCTGTATGAGAGAGAGTATACTTCTGCCACCTCTGCATGAGAGAGAGTATACTTCTGACACCTCTGTATGAGAGAGAGTATACTTCTGCCACCTCTGCATGAGAGAGAGTATACTTCTGCCACCTCTGCATGAGAGAGAGTATACTTCTGCCACCTCTGTATGAGAGAGAGTATACTTCTGCCACCTCTGTATGAGAGAGAGTATACTTCTGACACCTCTGTATGAGAGAGAGTATACTTCTGACACCTCTGCATGAGAGAGAGTATACTTCTGCCACCTCTGTATGAGAGAGAGTATACTTCTGCCACCTCTGCATGAGAGAGAGTATACTTCTGCCACCTCTGCATGAGAGAGAGTATACTTCTGACACCTCTGCATGAGAGAGAGTATACTTCTGACACCTCTGCATGAGAGAGAGTATACTTCTGCCACCTCTGTATGAGAGAGAGTATACTTCTGCCACCTCTGTATGAGAGAGAGTATACTTCTGACACCTCTGCATGAGAGAGAGTATACTTCTGCCACCTCTGTATGAGAGAGAGTATACTTCTGCCACCTCTGTATGAGAGAGAGTATACTTCTGACACCTCTGCATGAGAGAGAGTATACTTCTGCCACCTCTGCATGAGAGAGAGTATACTTCTGCCACCTCTGTATGAGAGAGAGTATACTTCTGACACCTCTGTATGAGAGAGAGTATACTTCTGCCACCTCTGTATGAGAGAGAGTATACTTCTGACACCTCTGTATGTAAGCGAGTGTAGGGGTGGGCGATATGACGATATATATCGTCGTGACGATATTAGGTCCCCACGATATGCTTTTTCAGAGATATCGTATCTATCGTAATAAAAAAAAAAAAATTGGAAAAAAAAACTAGAAAAAAAGAAACTGATGAGAAAGACATGCTCTGAAGCTCTCGTCAGGATTCAGACAGTATTGCACTTTATTTATTGTCTTGTTTGATTCTGTTGACTTATATTTTATTTGATCAATAAGGTATTTATATAGTTTTTCCCTTCAGTCTTTTATTGCACTTCAAGTCTAAAGTTTACATTTTAATTGTTTGGCACTGACTTTTCCTCAGTGATGTTTTACCCTCCTTTTCATGTTTATTGATGTTCACTGCTCGTGCTACCTCAGAAAGTTTATTTTTATACTGAGGGGCTGTGCCTTGAAGCCATATCAAAATGTTGAACTGTTCATTCAGGGATTCATTTCAGAATTAAAACCAGCTTGAAATGCTATCTTGGTCTGTTACTCCTTTTTGTTTTAGTTCCTGTTACCCTGTCGGTGGTTGTTCTGTTAAGTAACTTGAAAAATAACCATAATAACCGACATGAACCAATATCGTGATAAATATCGTCTATCGTGATACTGCTTGAAAAATATCGTGATAATATATTTTCCAACATGGCCCACCCCTAAGCGAGAGTGTATCCAGTAGCGGTGTTGTGTGAAGCGGCGGCAGCACGAACCTCATTAACGTTGATCTTTGATTTGGCGGAGGTCTCTAAAAAGGCACAGTTGCTCCACTGCCGGGCGAGGTTCTGCCCCTGCTCCTTCCCCACCACGCGCTCATCCTCCAGGTCGCACTTATTGCCCACCAGGATCATCGGCACCTGATGCATCATGGGAAATATCAAGGGGTGGTGAAAAGGCAATATTAGATAAGAGTCAACTTGAGTGTGAGTGTGAGGTGAAGCTCAGCATCCAACACGTGGTGAAGAATACGGATGAATAGATTATTGAGACCAATGTGGCTCCATGTACAAATGTATGAAAGAGAAAAGACAGCATGAGGCGTTATATCAGGTAACAGAGTGGGTGAGGCCCAATCCCAAACCACGCCATCCACACTACCCCTCCACACACACTACCCCTCGACACACACTACCCCTCCACACACACTACCCCTCGACACACACTACCCCTCCACCCTAATCCCTACACCCTAACCCCTACACCTCAGTTCAAGCGGAGGGTCCGCCAAATTGAGGGCTGTTCCAAAGCAACGAGTGTGGAGCGGTGTGGAGGGGGAGTGGGCTATCAAGCCCTCAAACAGCGAGTCTGCAGCGGTGCTGACTTGAGACCGGTCTCTACCTGACCGGAGTCACGCTGTGTGTGTCCGTGAGGAAACACGCTGTTAACAAATAGTTCCAGAAAACATCCTCTGATAAACTGCGATGTTAACAACCTCATGATAACCTCATATGTTTTTAACTCAGGATCATACCTGTGTTTAGTCTAGAAAAAGGTAAATGTGTGCATTTTATTATAAAGTTGTGTATATTTACAGACTGTTGCAAAAACTAAGAAGCTGATAAACATCAGGTTTAAAACTAAAAGAGCTTTACAAAAAAGTAACACAATTAAAGATGTTTGGAGTTTTATTTGAGTTATTCATTTAAACTTTTTGTCTAAGAGATGCTGATTTGAAACCGTTGTTACATACAGTTACAGCATTTCCTGTTTCTACCGGAGAGAGGGGAGGCCGTCCCAAAGCTTGCTGCTGTATTTACTCCCTCCATCTGACAGGAGGGAGCCTCCTGTGTCACTCCACGGAGTTCACTCCGTCACGGAGGGGGAGTGGGTAGGGGTGTGGTTTGGGATTGGGCCAGAGTGAGTGAGTGAGTGAGTGAGTGAGTGAGTGAGTGAGTGAGTGAGTGAGTGAGTGTGTGTGTGTGAGTGAGAGTGTGTGTGACTCACGTCCTCGGTGTCCTTCACCCTCAGGATCTGCTCCCTGAGGTCCTGCAGGTCGTTGAAGGTGGACTGAGCCGTGATGGAGTAAACCAGAGCGAAGCCCTGGCCATTCTTCATGTAGAGGTCACGCATCGCTGTGAACTGCTCCTGAAGGCCAGAGAGAGAGAGGAGAGGAGTCAGCACCACCTTTACATTTCATATTATTGTATTTAACCGTGTGCAGGACGTACTGTTCCGGCTGTGTCCAGGATCTCCAGCATGCACTGCTGCCCGTCCACCTCCACCTGCTGCGGGAGGAAGACAAGGGGATAGAGGTGAGTATTTTAAAGAAAGTGGAAGTATCTAAAATGGAGCTAATGTCACGAAACACAAGACAACCTGGCCATGATGAATAAACAACTATTACAGTGATGTTAAACTGAGAGGTTTAATCTAGAGGCTTTCCGAGCTCACCTTCCTGTAGGAGTCTTCTATTGTGGGGTCGTACTTCTCCACAAAGATGCCTTGCACGAATTGGACCGTCTGATGAACAAAAAAGAAACAAAGGAAACATTAATGCACGTCATTACCAGGGTTTCCGTTAGCCGGTAATTACCGGTTTTTAGCTGGTAAAATGTAATAAAAACCGGTAAATTCAAAACCTGCCGGTCAAAATGTCCGATGCTCCGATCGATTGGCCGCCGGTCATTATCGGCCGATATTCACTCTTAACATTTTGATCAGTGCTGTCTATAAGGGCCGATCAGGAGAGCTGGATCTGATCGATATGGACATAAACGAGAGAGAAGTGTAACCGGACGCAAGAGAGAGATCAGATCAGCTGCTGCATAATCACCTGAAGCCCCGCCCTCTGTTTAGCTGCATGAGAAACTGACAGACTGTCAGGAGAGAGAGGGAGGGAGGGAGGGGGAGAGAGAAAGAGGGAGGGAGGGAGGGGGAGAGAGAGAGAGAGAGAATCTGTTTCTCCCGTGTTATTATTCAAAGTTAATTTAAACTTTTGAATAATGGACTTCATCTACAAGTAGTGTCTTTTAATGTAATAATTATGTTTGTGGAATCATTTATTGAAAAATGAATCAGAATTTTTTGATCTGTTACGATTATAAACTGAAGCAATAGAAAACTGAGCCCCATTAGAGTTTCAAACATCAGCATATCCGGTCCTAGTGCGGTGATTACCTGCTGACGGAAACTCTGCTGCACAATTCTTATTATTGAAACATGATCGGTAAGTTTCAAATTTGTCCGGTAAAATAAATTCTGTTCGGACATTTGACCGGCGAGAAAAAATCCTGGCGGAAACCCTGGTCCTTATTATTCTGTGTATCTTTCAAGGAGAACCAAACTGTTTCGCATGTAGCTGTGTGTCCGTGTGTCCGTGTGTCCGTAGCAGCTCCACTCACCAGTGCAGATTTCCCCACGCCTCCTGAACCCAACACCACGAGCTTGTATTCACGCATGGTGGAACGTCACTGACCGGGTCTGGAGAACACAGAGAACCAGAGAGAACATTAGAGAAGGAGAGAGAACCAGAGAGAACATTAGAGAAGGAGAGAGAACCAGAGAGAACATTAGAGAAGGAGAGAGAACCAGAGAGAACATTAGAGAAGGAGAGAGAACCAGAGAACCAAAGAGAACATTAGAGAAGGAGAGAGAACCAGAGAGAACATTAGAGAGGGAGAGAGAACCAGAGAGAACATTAGAGAACCAGAGAACCAGAGAGAACATTAGAGAAGGAGAGAGAACCAGAGAGAACATTAGAGAAGGAGAAAGAACCAGAGAGAACCAGAGAGAACATTAGAGAGGGAGAGAGAACCAGAGAGAACATTAGAGAACCAGAGAGAACATTAGAGAACCAGAGAGAACATTAGAGAAGGAGAGAGAACCAGAGAGAACATTAGAGAAGGAGAGAGAACATTAGAGAAGGAGAGAGAACCAGAGAGAACATTAGAGAACCAGAGAGAACATTAGAAAAGGAGAGAGAACCAGAGAGAACATTAGAGTAGGAGAGAGAACCAGAGAGAACATTAGAGAAGGAGAGAGAACATTAGAGAAGGAGAGAGAACCAGAGAGAACATTAGAGAAGGAGAGAGAACATTAGAGAAGGAGAGAGAACCAGAGAGAACATTAGAGAAGGAGAGAGAACATTAGAGAAGGAGAGAGAACATTAGAGAAGGAGAGAGAACATTAGAGAAGGAGAGAGAACCAGAGAGAACATTAGAGAACCAGAGAGAACATTAGAAAAGGAGAGAGAACCAGAGAGAACATTAGAGTAGGAGAGAGAACCAGAGAGAACATTAGAGAACCAGAGAGAACATTAGAGAAGGAGAGAGAACCAGAGAACCAAAGAGAACATTAGAGAAGGAGAGAGAACATTAGAGAAGGAGAGAGAACCAGAGAGAACATTAGAGAAGGAGAGAGAACATTAGAGAAGGAGAGAGAACCAGAGAGAACATTAGAGAACCAGAGAGAACATTAGAAAAGGAGAGAGAACCAGAGAGAACATTAGAGAACCAGAGAGAACATTAGAGTAGGAGAGAGAACATTAGAGAAGGAGAGAGAACCAGAGAGAACATTAGAGAAGGAGAGAGAACATTAGAGAAGGAGAGAGAACCAGAGAGAACATTAGAGAAGGAGAGAGAACCAGAGAGAACATTAGAAAAGGAGAGAGAACCAGAGAGAACATTAGAGAAGGAGAGAGAACCAGAGAGAACATTAGAGAAGGAGAGAGAACATTAGAGAAGGAGAGAGAACCAGAGAGAACATTAGAGAAGGAGAGAGAACC
>NC_136902.1:1158270-1275770 GCF_949606895.1 Notothenia rossii
TCAGATCTTGTACTAGAGTAAAAGTAGAAGTACTCAGATCTTGTAATTCAGTGTGCGAAAAAGTACACGTCCCACCGTCCGGGACGTGTTATTTACAATATCGGACAAGTAGATATTTCAATTGACTTGTCCGGCGGACAAGTGACGTTTTTCGCCCTGATTTATTGATAAATTCAGTTTACAGAAGGCAGAACTCATTCGCAAATTGTCAGTGTCCGCCATTGTTTGTTTAGAAATGTTAGTTTCGGTTCTGCTTGTCGATTCCTAAGGGAATGCATCTCGCCGCTTTCTGTACAGTTAGGGCGGGGCAGCGCTGGAAGTGTAGCACAGTGGCAGGGTTGGGAAGCAAAACTCTGTTCCGAGTAGAACAAATAACAATTGTCCGGTACCCGGGATTAATAAGAGTTGTGAGGATAGGAGGCGAGGCCGAGCCCCGCGGACCACAGCTCTCTCTCTATGCTCCGGATCAGCTGTTCGCTGCATGGTGCAGCTCAGCGTCTCTCTCTCTTTCTACACACAGCGGATCCGCTGCCCGTTTAACAGCCTCTTCTTTTTCAAACTTTCTGATGTTCTTTCTCTAACACGTAATGAAGGTTATTAAGCGTTTTAGCTCATGTGTTGTTAATATTGACCGCCATTTCCTTTATGAAGTGAAGCAGCCTCCCTGTGTCCTCGCGCTGTCCTCACATCCCCGGACCCCCAGACTCGGAGGAGCAAAGGGATGTCAGTGTTGTTTATGAAGCAGGGTATAGAAAGTACATTATTGAAATGAAAATACTATTTATTTACTTTTACAAACAGTGAGCAGCTGGGCAGCTGCAGCATGTAATACACATGCGTAAGGACATGTGTAAGCGTGCAAGCGTCTTTGAGTTGTAGAAAAGCGAATAATTAATTATTACTTATTATTATAAGCTATTATTATTAGCCTATTATCGTTATATTTAAGGCCTAGCGCTTTTCTACATAGGCAGGTATCAGGCAGGTTGCAGTGTAACATCAGAGGAGACTGGGCCAATTGTACATTCTCAAACTGCACCACTTAGAACTAACTAAACAATGCAGAGATTATTTTTATATAATTGTATTCAATAACCATAATAAATTAAACAGTATGAAGTGATTTGTAAATAGGAATACAGATTTGACTTAATGTTTTCATAAATATATTTTTCTCCCACTTTATCATGGGACTTATTTTTACCCTCTCAAAGAACCGAAAATAACCAGAATCGAAAAGCAGAACCGGAATTGTTCGAATCCAAACGATACCCAACCCTATGTGTGAAAATGTAAAATACGATGGCGAAGAAGAAGATTCCAGTGGCCCCAATTTTTGTCCATTCTGGACAAGTGAAAAATGTATTCGGACAAGTAAATTGCCAAACTCACTTGTCCATGGACAAGTACTCTCTAAAAACTTTTTCTCACACTGTAATTGAGTAAAAGTAGAAGTACTCAGATCTTGTACTCAGTAAAAGTAGAAGTACTCAGATCTTGTACTTGAGTAAAAGTAGAAGTACTCAGATCTTGTTCTTGAGTAAAAGTAGAAGTACTCAGATCTTGTACTTGAGTAAAAGTAGAAGTACTCAGGTCTTGTACTTGAGTAAAAGTAAAAGTACTCACATCTTGTACTTGAGTAGAAGTACTCAGATCTTGTACTTGAGTAAAAGTAGAAGTACTCAGATCTTGTACTCAGTAAAAGTAGAAGTACTCAGATCTTGTACTTGAGTAAAAGTAGAAGTACTCAGATCTTGTTCTTGAGTAAAAGTAGAAGTACCAGAGTGTAGGAATACTCTGTTACAGTAAAAGTCCTGCATTCAAAATGTTCCTCAAGTAAAAGTAGAAAAGTATTCTCATCAAAATATAGTGAAAGACAGTAAAAGTAGTCATTGTTTGATTGGTCCATTTCAGAATAATATATATGATATGTTTTATAATGATTGATCATGAAAGTGTTCTCAAAGCTGGTAAAGGTGCAGCTAGTCTGAATGACTTTGTATACTGCAGGGTAGCTGGTGGATTTACTCCAGGTGGAACTAAAGTCTGATTCAACACTTGATTAGATTTCACATCATTCATCCAGATCTGTGAAGTGACTAAAGGTATTAAATACATGTAGTGGAGTACAAGTACACCATGTACCTCTGAACTGTAGTGGAGAGGAGGACTCCCTCTACATCTGGGGAGGATCCTCAGGTACACGGATGTTAACGGGCAGTCGTCGGGTAGAAAAACCAGGCGGCACCAAACCGTTGAGACAGGAAACCGGCCCTGGGTCAAGATGCACAGAAAGTGGGAAGTTAGTTTTTACGAAGGATAAGAGGTGCCACGTGTACACAGAGGATTTAATCAGAAATAAGAGGATTATAGCAAATGTTTACGCACTTTGAACAGATCACTGATGAAAAGGCACATGTAGAAATAATTAACACCAAACTCCTCCTGGGAAATAATTGATAAGATCATTTGCCTATATAATTATACATTTCATTTATAGAGCGATTTTTAAAAAGGTACTAAAAGACTATTTGAATGGTACAAAATCATAAAAGTAGAAGTACTCAGGTCTTGTACTTGAGTAAAAGTAGAAGTACTCAGATCTTGTACTTGAGTAAAAGTACTCAGATCTTGTACTTGAGTAAAAGTAGAAGTACTCAGATCTTGTACTTGAGTAAAAGTAGAAGTACTCAGATCTTGTACTTGAGTAAAAGTAGAAGTACTCAGGTCTTGTACTTGAGTAAAAGTACTCAGATCTTGTACTTGAGTAAAAGTAGAAGTACTCAGATCTTGTAGAGTAAAAGTAGAAGTACTCAGATCTTGTACTTGAGTAAAAGTAGAAGTACTCAGATCTTGTACTTGAGTAAAAGTAGAAGTACCAGAGTGTAGGAATATTCTGTTACAGTAAAAGTCCTGCATTCAAAATGTTCCTCAAGTAAAAGTAGAAAAGTATTCTCATCAAAATATAGTGAAAGACAGTAAAAGTAGTGATTGTGCAGATTGGTCCATTTCAGAATAATATGATATGTTTTATAATGATTGATCATGCACATCCACATCTGTAAAGTAACTAAAGGTATTAAATACATGTAGTGGAGTAAAAGTACACCATGTACCTCTGAACTGTAGTGGAGTAGAAGTACAAAGTACCTCTACATTGTACTTGAGTACAGTACTTGAGTACATGTACCTATTAACTTTAAACCTCTGTTCATTAGAGAGGTATTTTCCTGACAGTGTTCAGATCAGTTTCTCTGGAGAGGAAGGGTGTGGCTTTAGTTTCAAAACCACCGAGACCGAAACACGGATGAAAACCTACAGTGAAACCCGGCAGGACTCAGGGCTCAGACTGAACATAAATGTACCCTTAGCTCTGAAAAGTGGTTATTGTTTCTTTAAAAAAAGTCGCGTAGCTAGGACTTCTAAGATGTTAGCATTAGCCAAATAGGCTAACTAACATTACTGGGTGTTAGCTTGGAATAAGAGTAAGAAGCACACAGTTAGTATTTAACTAAGTAACGGAGGCTTAGGAGATAGAATAATGATGTGTGACAAACGTTAACTACATTTAAATATACATATATGTTATAAATAACATCGCAAGTTAGCATTAAAGCTAGTTAGCACCCAACCTAGCATTACAGTTAGCATCAAGCTGAACTCACAAATGTGTTTTTAAAATGTGTTTTATTTAAAATGTGTATTTAATAAGATAGTTGTGTTTCCGTTGATAAACTACGACACATGTGAAAGCGTGTGACAGATGAAGGGATATTTACGTATCTTAACCATAAATCGTGTTGTTTGTAACTCGTTATTTAGAGATTAGCTGACGTTAGCTTCTCAAAAAACACTAAACTAGCTCCTAAGCTAAAGCTGTTTTACTCACAAACATGATTAATGCGACAGTGAAGTCAGGAGGAGTTTGTCCTCGTGAACAGGAAGATGTTAGCGGACTAATTATGGAACTAATTAAGTTTCCCAGCTGGATGATTAGCTGTTAAAAAGCTAATTTGTTTCTCGGTAAAAAAGCTTCACCTACCGTGTTCTGTCTCCGCTGCTAAATCTCACTGTGGAGGAAGAGCAATGATTGGACCCGGCTCAGCCAATCACAGCAGTTTATGAACATCAGGCTCAGCCAATGAGAGCAGCTATTGTGGTCCAGGCTCAGCCAATCAGTGTGCTAAAACAACTTTTTTTTTATTGTTATTTGTATTTATTCATATTTTTTATTCATATTTATATATTTTTGTAATCTTTTTCATTCTGATTTGTTTTGTTTAGATATCAAAATGTTTGCATGGAAATAACACCTCCCTATTTATTATTTATGTGATTTAAACTCTTGGCCACCGATGAATTAACAGATACTAATTATCATAAATGTTTACTAGGGCCCATGAAGGTTTCTCATTTCTCGAATTCCCCTCCTCGACTCCCCGACTCCTATCTTTGAATCCTATCCTCGTGTCTTAGTCCCGCCCACAGGAGATGCGAGCGGAGGAGTCGAGGAGGGGAACCGAGGAGAGAGGAGTCGAGGAGTCAAGGAGGGGAACCGAGGAGCTGAGGAGGGGTAATTACTGAAATGAGAACGGGCCGAGATGTTTGGAAAGATAATTAAAGTGTTGTTCTCTTATAACTCTTGTTTACGAGGACATCTAGTGGTTTTATTTCTCTGTATTTAACCCAGCAGTTATATAAACGCTGTTTTCATGTGGAAGTTAATTAAATATTGAAGTCATAAATTATCACGCCTCATGATATGAAGAAAAATTGTTTAAATATTTTAGAAATTACTAATATATATTTTAATTAGGCACAATTACGTCACTGTATCACATAGTAGTCCGGCAGTGGCTCAGTCAGTAGGGGCTTGGACTGTGAGCCGTAGGGTCGCCGGTTCAAGTCCCCGAAAAGACCTAAATATGGAGTGTGGACTGCTACTTGGAGAGGTCCCAGTTCACCTCCTGCCCTGCCGTGGTGCCCTTGAGCAAGGCACCGGACACCCCCCTTCCCCACATGGCTCCCTGTACAACAGCTGCCCACTGCTCCTGGTACTAGACTCCTGGTACTAGATTCCTGAGGTACTAGATTCCTGAGGTGCTAGACTCCTGGTAATAGACTCCTGGTACTAGACTCCTGGTACTAGATTCCCGGTGCTAGACTCCCGGTACTAGCCTCCCGGTACTAGACTCCAGGTGGTACTAGACTCCTGGTGCTAGACTCCTGGTGCTAGACTCCTGGTACTGGATTCCTGAGGTGCTAGACTCCTGGTACTAGACTCCTGGTCCTAGACTCCTGGTACTGGATTCCTGAGGTGCTAGACTCCTGGTACTAGACTCCTGGTACTAGACTCCTGGTGCTAGACTCCTGTTACTAAACTCCTGGTGCTAGACTCCCGGTACTAGATTCCCGGTGCTAGACTCCCGGTACTAGACTCCGGGTACTAGACTCCAGGTGGTGCTAGACTCCTGGTGCTAGACTCCTGGTGCTAGACTCCTGGTACTGGATTCCTGAGGTGCTAGACTCCCGGTGCTAGACTCCTGGTACTAGACTCCTGGTACTAGATTCCTGGTATTAGACTCCTGGTACTAGACTCCTAGTTCTAGACTCCTGGTACTAGACTCCCGGTACTAGATTCCTGAGGTGCTAGACTCCTGGTACTTGACTCCTGGTACTAGACTCCTGCTGCTAGACTCCTGGTACTAGACTCCTGGTACTAGATTCCTGAGGTGCTAGACTTCTGGTACTAGACTCCTGAGGTGCTAGACTCCATGTACTTGACTCCTGGTACTAGACTCCTGCTTCTAGACTCCTGGTACTTGACTCCTGCTGCTAGACTCCTGTTGCTAGGATGGGTTAAATGCAGAGAACACATTTCACTGTGTGCTCTGCATTTGAGACCATTAAAGAGAGTTTAATCAGAATTGAATGATTACAACATTATTTATTTCCTTGCTGAGAGAGCAGCACGATAATCATGATTGCTGACATAAAATAAAATAAATAAAAACAATAATTTGAACTTTTTAGACATCTTAAGACACCCAGAGGCATTAAAGAAAAGATGGCTTAATATTAAAGGGGACCTATCATGCAAAATATTCTTCTTCATGTCTCTTCTACATCAACATGTAATGAGCTGATCAGATTTTGGCCACTCGATGATGTCATAACGATGTTTTATCTTGTGTAACCATTAGCCAATCAGCAACCAAGGTAACCCCCCCCCCCCACCTTATCACCTGAATCTCCTCCTAGAGCACCATTGAGTTCTTTGTAACCAAATGTCTCTCAGAGGGGCGTGGGGAGGGGCTCCTTATTTTCATCTAAAGTAACAGACAGAGAATCAGCACTTTGGAAACAGGGCTGAAACAGAGGGGATTATGGGTAATGCTGCAATGATCTGTTTGGTGTTTCAGCCAATCAGAGACAGGCTCTGGATATATCTGAGACCTGTGATACATTGATGAAGAACGTAAAACAAATGTAAGAACGTATTAAAGTGAAAAGAGGAGACATGTCCATAGAACAAAAGGCTTTATTCCACAATATAAACCTGTAACATCTCCAGCTAACAACCCCCACAGTATCCTACACCTTCATCATCATCATCATAATCAGCATCATCATCATCATCATCAGCATCATCATGTGAAGCGCCGTCAAAGCGGAGATCAAGCCATAAAAGTCCGTTCAGACGAGACGAGTTATTGCTCAGATAAATAAAAGCTACTCTACAAAAAGAGGGGTAATAATATTAAGATAGTAAACACGGGGTCTCAAAAAGATCCTTTTTTTTTTGGGGTGAAAACGTGTGATTTCTGTCGGCTCTGTTTAACATGCAGGATAATACCCCCCCCCCCCCTCCCATCCCCTCCCACCCCCCACCCACGCCAAGTTTCCTTTACTCCCATGCAGCACACTTCAATTTATTTTTTTAAAGACAACCACAAACAGTTGATAGGAAGAAGGAAATATATATAATATTTATATATGTAAAAATACAAAAAAATAACTAAACATTATAATTCTGGACAACAAGTCAAAGAGGAGATAGCACCGTTGTTACAAAAGGGAGGACAGACTGAGGAGGTGTGTGCGTGTGTGTGTGTGTGTGTGTGTGTGTGCGTGTGTGTGTGTGTGGCTATGACTTCATTTCCTGGAGTGTGTGTTGCTCCGTGAACACCTCACACAGATGTAATCCTCCTTCTCCGCAGTTTCCGCCGTCACGCCGACACACACCTGATGGAACCACTGGTTACAGCTGCCGTCACACTGCACCCAGTCCACCTGCACACACACACACACACACACACACACACACACACACACACACACACACACACACACACACACACACACACACACACACACACACACACACACACACACACACACACACACACACACACACACACACACACACACACACACACACACACACACACACACACACACACACACACACACACAGCGCATTACAACAGTCCTTCAGACATTTCTATTTCTGTATAAATACTGCTATATTTTATATATTTGTTATTATTTGTATTATATTTTTTCTTAAAAATTCTATCTGTGTTTTTAAATCTTGTTTTACTTTTATGTATGCACCATGACATCAAGTCAAATTCCTCGTCACTAAAACAGACGGTAGTGAGTAGGGCTAGTAACAAAAAACCTCCCCTATAATGTGATCCCATTCACTATCTCTCTATACGTTGCCCCCCCTCAATGGACCAATCCGTGACCAAAGACCCCCTGCTCTATACGTTACCCCCCCTCAATGGACCAATCCGTGACCAAAGACCCCCTGCTCTATACGTTACCCCCCCTCAATGGACCAATCCGTGACCAAAGACCCCCTGCTCTATACGTTACCCCCCCTCAATGGACCAATCCGTGACCAAAGACCCCCTGCTCTACACGTTACCCCACCTCAATGGACCAATCCGTGACCAAAGACCCCCTGCTCTACACGTTACCCCCCCTCAATGGACCAATCCGTGACCAAAGACCCCCTGCTCTACGTTACCCCCCCTCAATGGACCAATTCGTGACCAAAGACCCCCTGCTCTATACGTTACCCCCCCTCAATGGACCAATTCGTGACCAAAGACCCCCTGCTCTACACGTTACCCCCCCTCAATGGACCAATCCGTGACCAAAGACCCCCTGCTCTATACATTACCCCCCCTCAATGGACCAATTCGTGACCAAAGACCCCCTGCTCTACACGTCACCCCCCTCACCTCGTCTCCCTCCGGCAGCTGGCAGCTCTCTGCGGGACAGACGGCCATCTCCTCCTCGGAGTCGGACTGGGAGAAGTCAGATCGAGGGGAGGAGGAAGTGGAGGCCGGACGCTTCCTGTTGGTCTTCTGGCGTTTGTGGGCCGGCTTCTTGTTCTTCAGACGCCGCTCCGACTCCAGAGCCTCCAGGTCCAAGAGCCGCTTCGCCTTCTTCTCCGAGCCCAGCAGGGAGTCCCTCGCTGCAACGTCCTGAAAACACAGAGCACAGGCATATTTAAAACATGTCTCTGAAGTGTCCTGCTCCAAACCCCAAACAGGTCCTTGTAGCCCCCCCCCCCCTCTCTCTTCCAGCTGTTACTAAGGACATGTCTCTGAAGTGTCCTGCTCCAAACCCCAAACAGGTCCTTGTAGCCCCCCCCCTCTCTCTTCCAGCTGTTACTAAGGACATGTCTCTGAAGTGTCCTGCTCCAAACCCCAAACAGGTCCTTGTAGCCCCCCCCCTCTCTCTTCCAGCTGTTACTAAGGACATGTCTCTGAAGTGTCCTGCTCCAAACCCCAAACAGATCCTTGTAGCCCCCCCCCCCTCTCTCTTCCAGCTGTTACTAAGGACATGTCTCTGAAGTGTCCTGCTCCAAACCCCAAACAGGTCCTTGTAGCCCCCCCCCTCTCTCTCTTCCAGCTGTTACTAAGGACATGTCTCTGAAGTGTCCTGCTCCAAACCCCAAACAGATCCTTGTAGCCCCCCCCCCTCTCTCTTCCAGCTGTTACTAAGGACATGTCTCTGAAGTGTCCTGCTCCAAACCCCAAACAGGTCCTTGTAGCCCCCCCCCCCTCTCTCTTCCAGCTGTTACTAAGGACATGTCTCTGAAGTGTCCTGCTCCAAACCCCAAACAGATCCTTGTAGCCCCCCCCCCTCTCTCTTCCAGCTGTTACTAAGGACATGTCTCTGAAGTGTCCTGCTCCAAACCCCAAACAGGTCCTTGTAGCCCCCCCCCTCTCTTCCAGCTGTTACTAAGGACATGTCTCTGAAGTGTCCTGCTCCAAACCCCAAACAGGTCCTTGTAGCCCCCCCCCCTCTCTCTTCCAGCTGTTACTAAGGACATGTCTCTGAAGTGTCCTGCTCCAAACCCCAAACAGATCCTTGTAGCCCCCCCCCTCTCTTCCAGCTGTTACTAAGGACATGTCTCTGAAGTGTCCTGCTCCAAACCCCAAACAGATCCTTGTAGCCCCCCCCTCTCTTCCAGCTGTTACTAAGGTCATGTCTCTGAAGTGTCCTGCTCCAAACCCCAAACAGATCCTTGTAGCCCCCCCCTCTCTTCCAGCTGTTACTAAGGACATGTCTCTGAAGTGTCCTGCTCCAAACCCCAAACAGGTCCTTGTAGCCCCCCCCCCTCTCTTCCAGCTGTTACTAAGGACATGTCTCTGAAGTGTCCTGCTCCAAACCCCAAACAGATCCTTGTAGCCCCCCCCCCTCTCTTCCAGCTGTTACTAAGGACATGTCTCTGAAGTGTCCTGCTCCAAACCCCAAACAGATCCTTGTAGCCCCCCCCCCTCTCTTCCAGCTGTTACTAAGGACATGTCTCTGAAGTGTCCTGCTCCAAACCCCAAACAGATCCTTGTAGCCCCCCCCCTCTCTTCCAGCTGTTACTAAGGTCATGTCTCTGAAGTGTCCTGCTCCAAACCCCAAACAGATCCTTGTAGCCCCCCCCCTCTCTTCCAGCTGTTACTAAGGACATGTCTCTGAAGTGTCCTGCTCCAAACCCCAAACAGGTCCTTGTAGCCCCCCCCCTCTCTCTTCCAGCTGTTACTAAGGACATGTCTCTGAAGTGTCCTGCTCCAAACCCCAAACAGATCCTTGTAGCCCCCCCCCCCTCTCTCTTCCAGCTGTTACTAAGGACATGTCTCTGAAGTGTCCTGCTCCAAACCCCAAACAGGTCCTTGTAGCCCCCCCCCTCTCTCTCTTCCAGCTGTTACTAAGGACATGTCTCTGAAGTGTCCTGCTCCAAACCCCAAACAGATCCTTGTAGCCCCCCCCCCTCTCTCTTCCAGCTGTTACTAAGGACATGTCTCTGAAGTGTCCTGCTCCAAACCCCAAACAGGTCCTTGTAGCCCCCCCCCCCTCTCTCTTCCAGCTGTTACTAAGGACATGTCTCTGAAGTGTCCTGCTCCAAACCCCAAACAGATCCTTGTAGCCCCCCCCCCTCTCTCTTCCAGCTGTTACTAAGGACATGTCTCTGAAGTGTCCTGCTCCAAACCCCAAACAGGTCCTTGTAGCCCCCCCCCTCTCTTCCAGCTGTTACTAAGGACATGTCTCTGAAGTGTCCTGCTCCAAACCCCAAACAGGTCCTTGTAGCCCCCCCCCCTCTCTCTTCCAGCTGTTACTAAGGACATGTCTCTGAAGTGTCCTGCTCCAAACCCCAAACAGATCCTTGTAGCCCCCCCCCTCTCTTCCAGCTGTTACTAAGGACATGTCTCTGAAGTGTCCTGCTCCAAACCCCAAACAGATCCTTGTAGCCCCCCCCTCTCTTCCAGCTGTTACTAAGGTCATGTCTCTGAAGTGTCCTGCTCCAAACCCCAAACAGATCCTTGTAGCCCCCCCCTCTCTTCCAGCTGTTACTAAGGACATGTCTCTGAAGTGTCCTGCTCCAAACCCCAAACAGGTCCTTGTAGCCCCCCCCCCTCTCTTCCAGCTGTTACTAAGGACATGTCTCTGAAGTGTCCTGCTCCAAACCCCAAACAGATCCTTGTAGCCCCCCCCCCTCTCTTCCAGCTGTTACTAAGGACATGTCTCTGAAGTGTCCTGCTCCAAACCCCAAACAGATCCTTGTAGCCCCCCCCCCTCTCTTCCAGCTGTTACTAAGGACATGTCTCTGAAGTGTCCTGCTCCAAACCCCAAACAGATCCTTGTAGCCCCCCCCCTCTCTTCCAGCTGTTACTAAGGTCATGTCTCTGAAGTGTCCTGCTCCAAACCCCAAACAGATCCTTGTAGCCCCCCCCCTCTCTTCCAGCTGTTACTAAGGACATGTCTCTGAAGTGTCCTGCTCCAAACCCCAAACAGGTCCTTGTAGCCCCCCCCCCTCTCTTCCAGCTGTTACTAAGGACATGTCTCTGAAGTGTCCTGCTCCAAACCCCAAACAGATCCTTGTAGCCCCCCCCCCTCTCTTCCAGCTGTTACTAAGGACATGTCTCTGAAGTGTCCTGCTCCAAACCCCAAACAGATCCTTGTAGCCCCCCCCCCCTCTCTTCCAGCTGTTACTAAGGACATGTCTCTGAAGTGTCCTGCTCCAAACCCCAAACAGATCCTTGTAGCCCCCCCCCTCTCTTCCAGCTGTTACTAAGGTCATGTCTCTGAAGTGTCCTGCTCCAAACCCCAAACAGATCCTTGTAGCCCCCCCCCTCTCTTCCAGCTGTTACTAAGGACATGTCTCTGAAGTGTCCTGCTCCAAACCCCAAACAGATCCTTGTAGCCCCCCCCTCTCTTCCAGCTGTTACTAAGAACATGTCTCTGAAGTGTCCTGCTCCAAACAGATCCTTGTAGCCCCCCCCCTCTCTTCCAGCTGTTACTAAGGACATGTCTCTGAAGTGTCCTGCTCCAAACCCCAAATAGATCATTGTAGCCCCCCCCCCTCTCTTCCAGCTGTTACTAAGGACATGTCTCTGAAGTGTCCTGCTCCAAACCCCAAACAGATCCTTGTAGCCCCCCCCCTCTCTTCCAGCTGTTACTAAGGACATGTCTCTGAAGTGTCCTGCTCCAAACCCCAAACAGATCCTTGTAGCCCCCCCCCCTCTCTTCCAGCTGTTACTAAGGACATGTCTCTGAAGTGTCCTGCTCCAAACCCCAAATAGATCATTGTAGCCCCCCCCCCTCTCTTCCAGCTGTTACTAAGGACATGTCTCTGAAGTGTCCTGCTCCAAACCCCAAATAGATCATTGTAGCCCCCCCCCCTCTCTCTCAGCTGTTACTAAGGACATGTCTCTGAAGTGTCCTGCTCCAAACCCCAAACAGATCCTTGTACCCCCCCCCTCTCTTCCAGCTGTTACTAAGGACATGTCTCTGAAGTGTCCTGCTCCAAACCCCAAACAGATCCTTGTAGCCCCCCCCCCCTCTCTTCCAGCTGTTACTAAGGACATGTCTCTGAAGTGTCCTGCTCCTAACCCCAAACAGATCCTTGTAGCCCCCCCCCCTCTCTTCCAGCTGTTACTAAGGACATGTCTCTGAAGTGTCCTGCTCCAAACCCCAAACAGATCCTTGTAGCCCCCCCCCCTCTCTTCCAGCTGTTACTAAGGACATGTCTCTGAAGTGTCCTGCTCCAAACCCCAAACAGATCCTTGTAGCCCCCCCCCCTCTCTTCCAGCTGTTACTAAGGACATGTCTCTGAAGTGTCCTGCTCCAAACCCCAAACAGATCCTTGTAGCCCCCCCCTCTCTTCCAGCTGTTACTAAGGACATGTCTCTGAAGTGTCCTGCTCCAAACCCCAAACAGATCCTTGTAGCCCCCCCCCCTCTCTCTTCCAGCTGTTACTAAGGACATGTCTCTGAAGTGTCCTGCTCCAAACCCCAAACAGATCCTTGTAGTTCTCCACACACACTCTCTCCAGCACAGGTTAGCTCTGAGTGTTAGCATGCTAATGTAAACACAGAGCATATTACTTCCAGAACACGTCTCATTGTTTCTGACAGCAACGTTTCTGATTGGCCCGTGGGTGTAAAGCCCGCCCACATTTCCTGACACTTTGTGAGTCTCCCGACACAGCGGGGACACATATTTATGTATAAGAGACATAACAAATGGCATTTTGCATGATAGGAGACCTTTAACCAACGTTTTAGAGAGAGGCCCAAACACTAATATAATATTTACAAAATATGTGTGTGTGTACCTGGCTGGGAGTGTTTTCCTGAGAGTGAAAGTGTGTGTGCGTGTCGGTGCTCTGAGGGGGAGGCGTGAGGCGGTCCGTGCTGCTCGCTCGGTCCAGTAAGACGTGGAAGAGTTTCTGCACCTCGGGGAGGGAAACCTGCAGCAGCAGCCCCTCGACCATCAGCTCCTCCAGCTCCACACTCAGGTCTGAAACACAGAAAAAACACATGTTCACCTCAAGCGGCAAACTCTGGGGAAGAGCCGGGACGCCAATGCGGAAGTGCCTCAAACTGCAGTTCATCGAGTGGCCAGTAGGAGCAGTCTGCAGAAGGGAGCAATTTCCATAGACCCCAATGTTACAATGCCCAACTTTACAGCAGAATTAAACATGTTTACATCGTGGTTCAAAAAACCATATTCTCTGTATAGTTAGATCCCCCCTTCATGAATATGGATTGGGGGGGTGAATTTTTTCTCAAGTCATCTGTTTAATTAATATTAAGCCTTAAAGCTTTTGCATAAATTAGGGCGTGGTCACTTTGATGGACATGTACATGCCTCACTGTCAGCTAACAGCAACTTGTCCACTCTGCTAGGCTACAACCATAGAGGCTACAACGTTATTTAGTTGTAGTACAGTACTTGACCCTTTAGCTTTAGCCGTGTTCGTGGTGATTGTGCCTTTTGGGGAATATTGTTACAAATACCAGACAATTAAAATGTTGTGTAGTGCGCTTGAATGTACTAACAGAACTTCCAAGAAGTCTAAAATTATAATATTATACATGTCCCGTTCGCAGGTATTTGTGAGTTTGGTAGCTTAGCTTGTTACTTATTAGCCAGCTAAGGACGTAACCCTTTATACATATACATTTTAGTTTATGATTCAGCCTTGGGTACATAGCCGTGGGAACATGTTTCAAATGGGGGGTGCTGTGGGGATGACACCAGGGCTGGTTCTGACCAATGTGCTGCCCTATAAGGCAATATTTTAGCTGGCAATGAAAAACCTCTACAAAAGACCACGACACTGCAAAAAGAGAAACATAGTGACATGGTGGACAGCTTATATAACAAGGCTTCAAATTTATTATATATTATAACATGTTTTAATTGGAGGGGTGGACTTCACATCCTCTAGGGGGGGTCCGGGGGCACCCCCCCTGGAAGATTTTTTTAACATTTTAAAGTAAAATGCTTCAATTTGGTGCACTTTGAGCGCCCAATTAGAGACTGATCTAGGGGGTACAACTCTAAACACCCATATGAAAAAGATCGGTTTGCATTTTATCAATCAAATAAGCAGGTATGTGAACATTTCCAATAACCTACCATAGCCAATAACAAATAGATGTAACTTATTTTATTTGTGTTGTTCATTCATATCTTATTTTACAAGTTAATATTTAATTATGTATATTTTTAAATCTCTCCAATTTTAAACGATATTTTTGGTTTACTGTCCTATAGTATACATTGGAATGATTTCAAACCTGTTTTTATTTATCCTAATAATTATAAAGGTGTGCCTTGGAAATATTTGTTTACATAAATTGTGATCAAAACGTTTGAGACCCACTGAGACAACTTAGACTAAAGTGAACTATCTAAGCCCTCAGAGTCCTTTACCTCACTGAGCATCTCAGTCTGACAGGAGAGGACTCTCCCTCCACATTATTGTAGAAACAGCTTCTTATATCCGTTAGCGCAGCAGAAGCTAACAACAATCCCCGCCGGTACCGCGGTATCCCCTCTCTCTATCTCTCTCACTTTGGCTGTGAGCTGCGGGCGCCTGCTAAGCCAACATCCCCCACTTCATCACTTACAGCGCCCATCGTACAGGGCAAATGGAAAATGTAACCGGGGAAAAGGGTGTTATCTTTACTTAATTATGAATGTTGTTACATCAAGGCTGAAAATTCGTTTTTTTTTTATTATATCTTGTGGAAGTGCAGATCCCCTGTCCTCCACCAGGGTGTGCTGCAGCACCCTCAGCACCCCTACTTCCCACGGCCCTGCTTGGGTAAGACTTTTATAGTCTATGGCTATGACGCCCATAATGCTAAACGGGAGCAAATGTTAATAGGGGACCCAATTATCCCAGTGGTGGCCACCGGAGCTAACGGAGCCGCAGGGGGCTAGCTCCATCCGGCGGCCCGGAGCTAGCCCAGTGCGGCTCCGTTAGGTGCGGGGCCAGGCGGTGGAGGCTAATGTAGGGCTATAAAGGAACTACAGCACGGTCACATGACTTCACGTCACCACCGCTAAGCTAAAGGTGGCTAATGTTGGGCTATAAAGGAACTACAGCACGGTCACATGACTTCACGTCACCACCGCTAAGCTAAAGGTGGCTAATGTTGGGCTATAAAGGAACTACAGCACGGTCACATGACTTCACGTCACCACCGCTAAGCTAAAGGTGGCTAATGTTGGGCTATAAAGGAACTACAGCACGGTCACATGACTTCACGTCACCACCACTAAGCTAAAGGAGGCTAATGTTGGGCTATAAAGGAACTACAGCAAGGTCACATGACTTCACGTCACCACCGCTAAGCTAAAGGAGGCTAATGTTGGGCTATAAAGGAACTACAGCACGGTCACATGACTTCACGTCACCACCGCTAAGCTAAAGGTGGCTAATGTTGGGCTATAAAAGAACTACAGCACGGTCACATGACTTCACGTCACCACCGCTAAGCTAAAGGAGGCTAATGTTGGGCTATAAAGGAACTACAGCACGGTCACATGACTTCACGTCACAACCGCTAAGCTAAAGGCTAATGTTGGGCTATAAAGGAACTACAGCACGGTCACATGACTTCACGTCACCACCGCTAAGCTAAAAGAGGCTAATGTTGGGCTATAAAGGAACTACAGCACGGTCACATGACTTCACGTCACCACCGCTAAGCTAAAGGAGGCTAATGTTGGGCTATAAAGGAACTACAGCACGGTCACATGACTTCACGTCACCACCGCTAAGCTAAAGGCGGCTAATGTTGGGCTATAAAGGAACTACAGCACGGTCACATGACTTCACGTCACCACCGCTAAGCCAAAGGTGGCTAATGTTGGGCTATAAAGGAACTACAGCACGGTCACATGACTTCACGTCACCACCGCTAAGCTAAAGGAGGCTAATGTTGGGCTATAAAGGAACTACAGCACGGTCACATGACTTCACGTCACCACCGCTAAGCTAAAGGAGGCTAATGTTGGGCTATAAAGGAACTACAGCACGGTCACATGACTTCACGTCACCACCGCTAAGCTAAAGGAGGCTAATGTTGGGCTATAAAGGAACTACAGCACGGTCACATGACTTCACGTCACCACCGCTAAGCTAAAGGAGGCTAATGTTGGGCTATAAAGGAACTACAGCACGGTCACATGACTTCACGTCACAACCGCTAAGCTAAAGGCTAATGTTGGGCTATAAAGGAACTACAGCACGGTCACATGACTTCACGTCACAACCGCTAAGCTAAAGGCTAATGTTGGGCTATAAAGGAACTACAGCACGGTCACATGACTTCACGTCACCACCGCTAAGCTAAAGGAGGCTAATGTTGGGCTATAAAGGAACTACAGCACGGTCACATGACTTCACGTCACAACCGCTAAGCTAAAGGCTAATGTTGGGCTATAAAGGAACTACAGCACGGTCACATGACTTCACGTCACAACCGCTAAGCTAAAGGCTAATGTTGGGCTATAAAGGAACTACAGCACGGTCACATGACTTCACGTCACCACCGCTAAGCTAAAGGAGGCTAATGTTGGGCTATAAAGGAACTACAGCACGGTCACATGACTTCACGTCACCACCGCTAAGCTAAAGGTGGCTAATGTTGGGCTATAAAGGTATATTGTTTCAATCGTACCCTGCAGAGGGATGCATCTGGTCTCAGTGTAGAAGACGGTCTGAGTTTGGCCGTTCTGGTTCCACTCTGGAGTCAAACACGGAGCCTGCAGCACAAACAACAAAATTACTAAACAGTAAAGACCAGGAGTAAAGATAAATAAATCTAATTAATATAATTTATACATTTATAATTTTTCTAACAGAACGAGGAGTCCTGGTACCTGTGAGTGGTTGTGGGGGGGGTGTCCTCCCTGTGCCCAGCTGGTGAGGGTGGGGGGGGTCCAGCTGGTGAGGGTGGGGGGGGTCCCTGCTCTGTGCTGATGCTCATCACAGATCTTTTTGGCTCTCTGCTGCCAGCTGACGGCTCTCTGAACGAGGTACTGCAGAGCCTCGCCCTCCGGCAGCCGAGCCTTCAGCCTCCTGAGTGCCGCCAGCAGGGAGACGGCTGTCCTCAGGGGGGGCTTCTCTGAGCGCACGCAGCCAACGCAGAGCCACGGCTGGGGGGCCGGCTGGGGGTCCAAGGATCAAACAATTATATATTTTTTCAGAAATCTCAACATTCTCATTTCCTCAAAATAAAACAAATATCACTTTTTTCAGAAAAACTGAAAATTCTGAAAATCCCACCAAAAAAAATTGTAATCTCAAAATTCGCACTTTTTTCCTGAAAATATCGGAATTCTAATTTCTTCTGAAAAACCCCAGTCTGACTTTTTTTTCTGAAAAATCTTTAAATTCTGCATCAATAATGTATATTCTGGACTGAAAACAAACTGAATTTAACCAATGGGAATGAATGGACCTCGGTTTGACTTGCATACGTAAACAAAACAAAGTTTTGACGTTACAAGCTTTTGAAAAACTCGAAATTCTGACTTTTTCAAAAAAATATCTTTAGTCCGGATTTATTCTGAAAATCAAATAATTCCAGCTTTTTTTTTCTGAAAATCTCAGAATTCTGACTTTTTTGTAAAAATCTCACAATTCTCACTCATTTCTGAAAATATATTTTTTTTCCAAAATTAAAAATGATCACTTTATTCTGAAAATCTGAAAATTCTGAATGGTTTTTCCAAAAAATCTCAAAGTTCTGAAATGTTTACAAAATGTTGACTTTATTCTGAAAATCTCAAAATTATTTATTTATTCGGAAAATGTCAGAGTTCTCACTTCTGTCTGAAAAACTGAAGATTCTCTCTTTTTTTTCTGAAAATGTCAAACTTCTGACTCAATCATTTATATTCTGGACAGCAGGAAGTGAGGAAGAGTTTCCCCCAATGGGAATCAATGGCCCTCTGACTCACACACTGGGGGTCAGGCTGGGGGTCCGTCTGGGAGTCCGTCAGGGGGTCAGGCTGGGGGTCGGGGGGGTCCCTGACGCAGCACGCAGAGTGGAAGGCGTCTCTGCACAGCTCACACTGCAGCATGGCTCCCATGGGGGGCTTCTGACAGAAACACACCTCCAGGTCGCTGCAGGAGGCCGCTGGGAGCAGCTTCGACTCATTGGCCGCCCGCAGCTGAGAGAGAGAGTCCAGCTCCCGGACACGAAGATCCTCCAGAGTCAACATCTGGGGAGGAGACGCAGAAAAATCTCAATTTTCTGACTTTTTTGTGAAAATCTTCTTCTAAGTTTTCTGAAAATGTCCAAAAAAAATTCTCGAAACCTCAGAATCCTGACTTTTTTCAAAAAATCACAAAATTCTGACTTTTTAAAAAAAAAAGAAAAAATTCTGATTTAAAAAAAAAAAAATCAACATTTTGTAACTTTATTCGAAAAATCTCAGAATTCTCACTTTTTTCTGAAAATCCTAAAATTGTAAGTTTTCTGAAAATCAAAAACAAATAATTCACAAAATTCTAATTAAAAAAATAAAAAATGTTCTCAATCTCAAAATCCTGACATTTTTCAAAGAATCTCAAAATTCAGACTTACGTAAACAAAGCTCTTTGTCAACAAGACGTTACAACTTATGACAAGCTTTGTGAAAGTCAACTGATGTTGCATGATATGAAACTCTCATCACAGAATAAACTCACAGCAGCGTTCGAGTCCGTGGAGTCGGACAGAGCTTTCTCCACGTCGCTCAGCGAGCTCAGACACAACGCTTTCTTTTTGTTGCTTTTCGGCGACTCTTTCCCTTTCTTGGTTTTCCTCTTCGGAGATCCTGAAGTCCCGCCTTCACACCTCGGACACAGGACCTGCGAGGAGGAAAAGAAACGTCAGGAACAGAGAAACGCTCAACTCTCTGAGGCCTGAAAGTCTGTTTTAATAGAGGACATTTTAAACTGTAACTGACACATATACTGCTCACGTTTGAGACAGAGAGGGAGAGGAAGAAGGACGAAGGGGAAAGGTTGAAACCTAAAAGATGTCCGGATAATATGCAAAAAACAGGTGATAAATGTTGGAAACATATGTTAAAATGTTCTGGAAATATGTGACAAATATATTTAACAGACCCAGATTCAACTGTGAAAAATGTTTGAATTTTTTTTAAATGATGTCTCTGAAGATATGTGGTGATTTAAATGTGTAGAAAATACCAAACAATATCCCGAAAATATGTGGAAATAAATCAAAATAAATGAATCAAAAATAAATAAATCAAAATGTCCGTATTTTTCACATACATTTGAGAAATGTTTCAATATTCTTTCAAAGAAGAGAAATCTTTAAAATGTTTGAAACTCTTTTTTTTAATGTCTCTAAAAATATTTTTAAAATGTCTGGAAAACCAAAAGAAAAATCCCCAACAAAATGTGAAAAAGCGTTTCTGAGAATGCCTCAAAGATATGTAAAAGAGTTTGGAACTATAAAGACAAATATGCGGTCCTTTTCGGTGGATGCTACAAAAAGGTCCGGTGGAGATGAGGAGTAACGTGAGAGCTCAAATAAAAGGTTTTAATGTCAGATGCTCAGAAGCTACAGAGTAGAAATGGCAATGAAATTCTTCTGACCTGAGCTCCTCCAACAAAACAACATATATAATAAAATACAACAATGGTGCAAGAAGTCTAGATACATGTAAACCGAATATGATGTGAAGAGGAACAGAGTATGAAGTTAAATAATGTAGATTAAGACAACATTAAATACGTTGATAACTATTCATGTAAATAAGTAGATTAGTTTAGTAGCTGTTATTAAAAGTGTGATGTACCTCCAGTAGGGACAGAGTGGACCCTCTCTGCAGGAAGGCAGCCGCTGCAGACTCTCTCCAGCTCTGGACCTCCAGCAGCAGAGACTCCAGACGCTCTAACGGCTCCAGATGAACCTGGACCGCCTGACCTCTCAGAACCAGCTCCGAGAGACGGTCCACCATCGGGCTGCAGCCGTCCGCCTGCAGGAGGACACATAGATTATATATACATATATTATATATACATATTTATAAAACGGACAAGTCAAATCAAGCAATCTGATTGGTTCTTAGCCGTGATATAATGAGCGTATATCACGGGTAGAATTGTAGTTACTTTTCACAACAAGTCAGTATCCCTCCGCGTTTGAGAAAAGCTACAACCGTTACAACTGTTACATTACGTCCTTTACGAAACTAACTAACTTACAAAGCTCAAGATGGAAACATGTGAGGGATATTGTTGATTTAACTGTATACAGTTGGGCTGAAAAGCAAACTGCATGCTGTTTGCTTTTCAAACTGGAACAAGAAAGCAGCGGAGAAGTAACGGGGCAGAAACCCTCCTTTTTGACGCAGCGGTCCAGACATAGACATCAAACGGCAAAACATATTCAGTGTGCAGTTCCTTTGGCATCAGGGCAGGGATATCTAGATACTTTCCAAGGTTTGACATAATGAATTGTGCTCCTTTTAAAGCAAGCAGCGATGTTTTCAAAGCTGTAATAAAAAAGGTCCGCAAGAACGCTATCGAAGCAGTTCCTGCCGTCGCTACGTTAGTTCAAACGGTAACAACGGACTATTTTTTATCTGCCTGTCGGGTGTCCTTTGACCCATAATGACCGCCTCGCTGCACATTATCCCTTACTTAACTTCGACCTCCGGGGGGGTCTTACTATGGAGGAGTGGATTGAGCAGTGCCTATCTCCAGAAAGCACCTAAACTACGGCATGCAGAGCTACGTGAAGAGCAGGTAGACCAACTGGGAAAGTAGCACCATTCAAAAGCTTTCTGATGCGGGTCTTGAAACAAAGCAGAGAAATTATGACCGTTAGTGGCCACAGGTGGGAAAGCTCTCTCCAGAGCTACTGGAAGCCCAATCTCGGGGACCGGAGAAAGTGGAGCAATATTCTCGCCACGCCAAGCAACAGCCTAGAAGAACCTCAACCTATACAAGTGACCACGTAAGCCATGCTACTGATGCTGGACAGGTTTTCAGTGGATGCACAATAAACAGCAACATACACATTAATGTAAATAAACAGCCAAATAATGGATCAACGCTCTCTGTCTAATAAGTTCGCCAGCTGTTAGTGTTGTTGCATAGCAACCACCTCGCACTATGTTTCGTGCAGAAGGCAACGGAGGGGCTATTTTATTTTGAACATCATTATTTACTAATAAAAACTATTTATATTAGAGTGTGTATTTTTCTTTCATATTGCCACACTTGGTAACCGTTTTCTAAAACGCTTCGCGTCGGGCTGAACCACGCCCCTTAGCTGTGATATAATGAGCATAGACCACGGACTGTCGTGAGCTATTAAATATAGATTGTTGGTCACCCTGTCAGAGGCTTTCTGACTCAGCAGACCAGAATAACTTGAGAGGCTTTTCAACAGCACCATCTGGACCCAAAGCATGCTCTGACAGAGAATCTGAACTGCTACCATCTGATGGAGATCAATGAAGTCAGCCTGAAGCATCCTCTGTGCTCCAGTCCTCTCAGTGAACACAGAGCTACAGATCAGATGCACGCTGAAGGCTCTTTGAGCAGCTCTCACTGATCCTGCTGTGATGTTACATGTTTGTTGTTTATTTCTCATGTGTGTTGATGTTTGTCTGTTGATGTTACACATGGAGCTGCTGGGATGCAGGGAGCATTTCAGACTGGATCTTTAAAGAATTATCTTTTCGAGTATATGACAGAGGATTTTATAGATATTGTTACGTGCCAGGCAAGCTGTACTTATTTTGTTTTACTTTCCCTCCTGCTCTTTTCTCTTCTCCCTTTTTTCCCTGCAGCTAATCAGCAGCTGGCCTGCGGAGGTGGAGGAGTTAGGTACGTGTGGGGACATCTCATCACGCAGGTAACATCTGTTAGACGCACTAGGTTAGTACTTTGTCCCATTCTTAGTAGTTCAGATAGTGAGGCTTTTTGTTTGAGTTGTGGTTTCAAAGGATAGATTCAGAGATAGGCCTCGTTATGTTTGTTTCTTTGGTTTGGCACAATCTCCTTTGCCTCCTCCTCCTCCCCCTCCACCTCCTCACTTAAAGAACATTTGTTGGCAGCATTCTTTGTTTAAAAGGAATAAACATTTTTGTTAAGGTTCAGTCTGAGTCCCTTGTTTAATGGTTGTTGTGTGTGACTGTCCCCAGGTCCACAGACCTTAGTGGGGACGTAACAGATATACATAATCACACGTGTGTATATATAGAGAGAATGAAAACATGCTCAGTGTTGTTGTAGTAGTGCTGGATGTCTGACCTGGATCTCCTCGGCCTCCTGCAGCCACGCCCTGGCTCTCCTGATGGAGTCCTTCAGCAGGAGGCAGTTTGGGAGGTGAGCCGAGACCACGGTCGCCTTCTCAGCTGCAGCAGAGAGGGTCTCTATGGAGAGGGGGGGTCTGGAGGAAAACACAGGTGGAGGTTAGACACACCTGCAAGGTAAATAACTCATAACTCTATAACTCTAATACAACCATCTGTCTTCCTCACGGGAATAAATGATCCCTACAACTGGCTCTTTGCTCCCAACGTTTTTCAACTCAGGGCCCACTTAAGAATCTAAAGATTTTCAAGGCCCACATTCAACCATAAACAACGCAGAGGCTAAATAAAGTTCTGATTGGTCCATTCAGAACATGTGACACGTTGTTAATCCAGTAGAACAAACCGGTGTCAAGGACTGTAATTACCGATGCCAAGGACTGTAATGACTGTTGCTAAGGACTGTGATGACCGCCGTCAAGGACTGTGATGATCGTTGCTAAGGACTGTAATGACCGATGCTAAGGAATGTAATGACCGTTGCTAAGGAGTGTAATGACCGTTGCTAAGGACTGTAATGACCGTTGCTAAGGAGTGTAATGACCGTTGCTACGGACTGTAATGACCGTTGCTAAGGACTTTAATGACCGCTGTCAAGGACTGTGATGACCGTTGCTAAGGACTGTAATGACCGAAGCTAAGGACTGTAATAATGACTGATGCTAAGGACTGTAACGATGCTAAGGACTGTAATGACCGTTGCTGAGGACTGTAATGACCGTTGCTAAGGACTGTAATGACTGTGGCTAAGGACTGTAATGACCGTTGCTAAGGACTGTAATAATGACCGATGCTAAGGACTATAATGACTGTTGCTGAGGACTGTAATGACCGTTGCTGAGGACTGTAATGACCGTTGCTAAGGACTGTAATGACCAATGCCAAGAACTGTAATGACCGTTGCTAAGGACTGTAATGACCGTTGCTAAGGACTGTAATTACCGTTGCTAAGGACTGTAATGACCGTTGTCAAGGACTGTAATGATCGTTGCTAAGGACTGTAATGACCGATGCCAAGGACTGTAATGACCGTTGCTAAGGACTGTAATAACGACCGATGCTAAGGACTGTAATGACCGTTGCTGAGGACTGTAATGATCGTTGCTAAGGACTGTAATGACCGATGCCAAGGACTGTAATGACCGTTGCTAAGGACTGTAATAACGACCGATGCTAAGGACTGTAATGACCGTTGCTGAGGACTGTAATGACCGATGCCAAGGACTGTAATGACCGTTGCTAAGGACTGTAATGACCATTGCTAAGGACTGTAATGACCGTTGCTAAGGACTGTAGTGACTGATGCCAAGGACTGTAATGACCGTTGCTAAGGATTGTAATGACCGTTGCAAAGGACTGTGATGACCGCTGTCAAGGACTGTGATGACCGTTGCTAAGGACTGTAATGACCAAAGCTAAGGACTGTAATAATGACCGTTGCTAAGTACTGTAATGACCAATGCCAAGGACTGTGATGACCGTTGCTAAGGACTTTAATGACCGATGCTAAGGACTGTAATGACCGTTGCTAAGGACTGTAATGACCGTTGCTAAGGACTGTAATTACCGTTGCTAAGGACTGTAATGACCGCTGTCAAGGACTGTAATGATCGTTGCTAAGGACTTTAATGACCGATGCCAAGGACTGTAATGACCATTGCTACGGACTGTAATGACCGTTGCTAAGGACTGTAATGACCGACGCCAAGGACTGTAATGACCGTTGCTAAGGACTGTAATGACCGTTGCTAAGGACTGTGATGGCCGTTGCTAAGGACTGTAATTACCGTTGCTAAGGACTGTAATGACCACTGTCAAGGACTGTAATGACCGTTGCTAAGGACTGTAATGACCATTGCTGAGGACTGTAAGGACCGTTGCTAAGGACTGTAATGACCGATGCTAAGGACTATAATGACCGTTGCTAAGGAGAAGAGAAAGGAAAGGAGGTTCAAATAAAAAAAATCTTAATAGTGAAATGTTTCCACACAAATCAGAATGTTTTGCAAATTATTTGGCGGCCCACTTGCAATGCCTTCGCGGCCCACTAGGGGTCCGTGGCCCACAGGTTGGGAACCGCTAATCTAAATTAAGGGTGTCTCCTCACCTTCAGTTTTTATAGGACTTTAAAATCTCTTTAATTGACAAGTTTTATTGCTAATTAATTTCTTGGTGTTATGAAATCTTATCAAAATGTGTAATTAAAAGACCTGGCGTTCATCAGGCGGCCCGCCCGCTCCTCCCAGCTCTCGGAGACGTTGAGCAGCTCCTGCAGACGGGCCATGTCTCTCTCCAGTGAGCGGTGAGATGTGAGGCCCACCCCCTGATCGATGAGTCTCCTCAGGGTCTCCAGGCTCAGGGGCTGTTTCCCAGCGCTCTGAACCCCCTCCAGCCAGCGCGCCTGCTCCAGAAGCTCTCGAAGCCTCGGCAGCTCGGGCAGACCCACGTCGAAGTCGAAGCTGACATCCAGCAGACTCTGGATCTCCGTCACGCTCGGCCTCTCATCCAATAAAACCTTCTCGCTGTGCTGCTGGAAGTCCTCGATGCGGTTCAGGAGCTCCTGGAGGACGGGGAATACAAGAGACACAAATCAATGCTTCTGCAGAACTGATTTTATTATCTATCAATCAATCAATCAATCAATCAATGTTTGTTTATATAGCATCTTTCAATAGAAGGCAATTCAAAGTGCTTTACAAAAACGAAAGACATTAAAGATCTCCTATCATGCTATTTGTAGGCATATATTATAGGTCTCAGATATATAAAAGGTTTTTATCTATCTATTATATACATTTTTTTACATATCTTTCATATAAATTCAGACATTTTTCTGGATAGTTTTTGGATATCTCCAGCATATTTTGCCGATATTTATTACGTTTTTTTGTGATATTTTCCCCACATTTTTCAGAATGTTTTTTTTTATATTAATCATATATTTTTCTGATAATCCTCAAACATTTTTGGGGACATTTTGCAGCATCCTACCTTGAGTTTGGGCGCCTGAGGGAGGCTGCAGGACAGATTGTAGAGCTGCCTCACAAACGACCTCAGCTCCTCCACCGACAGCTGGCTGCACAACTTCCCGTTCCCACAGCGGTTCCTGAGAGAGGATCCATCACAGACGTTAATTCTTCTTCCCAAGTGGAGACAGAAGCTCTATTCATCTGGTGTGCATTTGTTACCTGGTCTGCCTCTTGCCGTTGAGCAGCTGCTGAGCCACAGCCGAACACTTCTCGGCGTCTGAAGCCACGATGCGGAGGCGTCGCAGGAGGTCGTTCTCCGGGAACAGTTTGGACTCCGACTGAGAGAGAAGGGAGCGAAACACCGGCAGACCTGAGAGGGAACGACACCTGGTTATAAATCAGGGTGATAAATCTGTGGTGGCGTTTTAATCCGTTTCTTCATTTAAAATCCACTTTTCCTCTATCGGGGTCGTGGGTTATGACGCGCTTCTCTTTGCTCTAAACAAACTTTGTGGAGATCGTTGTATCGTTGAATCACATCAGATTTATTCTTTGATCAAGGCAGCATACAAACATGAAGACACACTTCCTGGCTTCAAAGTAACTACAAGTTCTCCGTATCAAAAGGGAACAAAAAGAACACGGTCAGAAGACTATACCGCCTCCCGTCTAATCACAAACAGCTGTGTACCATTGTCATGCCATATAGAGGCACGAGCACGTCATACCCAACAGCGCACATTAAACAGCAAATAAGTGAGACTTAAGTTAAGATATTTTAAACCGCAGTGTGACTCACAAAACAGTTAAGAGTTTACTCTAAATCCTTATATATATATTAATCAGACAAACATTCAAACCATAATGATGAAAGGAAAATGGCTCTAACAGTTACACATCCATCCAATAAAGCCGGAGGGTGGCAGTGGTTTGTGAAACACGCAGTCATGCTCTTAATGCTTGCTACCCCTTATCCCTCAACCTATCCTAAGGGAGTGCATGTACGTAGACACGTTAGTTTAGCCGCTATAGGCTTGGACTGTTGGGGGGGGGCACCTTACTCCGTCTTTCTGTCTGTCTGTAACTGTGTACTCTCATGTTCCGATTAACCCAGCTTCCCCCAAATCTCTTTTTCGTGTCCATACATACGCGGGGATCCTGAGTCGAGGCTGATCCTGTTGCTGTGGCCGTGTGTCCCGGATCCTCTATCCTGAGTTCTGGATCTGAGTCGTGGCTGAACCTGTCTCTGCGGTCCTGCCTGACTCTCACCATACTACTTCCCTGATGGCTCCCACAGGATTGCTGACATCCTCGTGGATTCATCTTCTTATTATACACACATGCATTTCCAAACATTCCGTCTACCTACTCTGCAAATGTATTATCTTTTCAATTTACACACGGCATCTATAGCACGTCTGTCCGTCCTGGGAGAGGGATCCCTCCTCTGTTGCTCTCCCTGAGGTTTCTCCCATGTTTCCCTTTAAACTGTGGGGTTTCTCTGGAAGTGTTTCCTTGTACGATGTGAGGGTCTAAGGACAGAGGATCTAAGGACAGAGGGTCTAAGGACAGAGGGTCTAAGGACAGAGGGTGTCGTATTGTCATACTGATATTCTGTACAAACTGTGAAGTCCACTGAGACAAATGTAACATTTGTGATATTGGGCTATATAAATAAACATTGATTGATTGATGGATTAATTCATCTGAAGATCCCGCTTTTATTTAGTGACGTTCTGCTGCTGCTAACCCCTAACCCCTAACCCCTAACCCTGCTCACCTTTCTTCTTCTCCAGCTTGGCCTCCAGAGTCTCGGACACGTCTGAAGCCCAGTCATCGTACATCTGAGCGCGATGTTTCACCGCCTCCATCATGGGGAGCAGGTCGTCCAGAGAGTACCTGAAACTGCACAGGTGGAGACAAATCGTCATATTAAAACACAGATGTGCTCTGATCTATCCAAGTGTTATAACGTCTACGGGCTTTTTTAACAAATTAGAGGGGTCAAGGCTCTGGTTCCCTCTAGAGAGCGGTGTTCATTTTGGCAGCTATTTTTTATTTAGTCTTTAGACGAAAATGGTTATTAGTTTTAGTCATTTCTATCCTTCATAGTTTTAGTCTAGTTTTAGTCGAAACCTTTTCTCTCTTTAAACTAACTCAGTTCGGCAAATACAGGAATCTGAAATCTGAATCAATGTGATTGTGTGATATCTAGGGATGGGTATCGTTAAGGTTATTAACGATACTACTACTCTTAAAAATCTGTGTGCACGCCGCTGCAGCGTGTCTGTTAGGCCCCGCCCCCGCACACACAGAGATGGTTAGGCCCCGCCCCCGCACACACAGAGATAGTTAGGCCCCGCCCCCTGCACATAGAGAGAGAGAGCGAGAGAGTGAGGCCCCGCCCCCCGCACAGAGAGAGAGAGAGCGATAGAGAGTGAGGCCCCGCCCCCGCACAGAGAGAGAGAGCGAGAGAGAGTGAGGCCCCGCCCCACACACAGAGAGAGCGAGA
This sequence comes from Notothenia rossii, assembly GCF_949606895.1. NCBI lineage: Eukaryota > Metazoa > Chordata > Actinopteri > Perciformes > Nototheniidae > Notothenia > Notothenia rossii. The sequence continues at coordinate 1,186,420 of NC_136902.1, forward strand.
GAGAGAGAGTGAGAGTGAGGCCCCGCCCCCGCACAGAGAGAGAGAGAGCGATAGAGAGTGAGGCCCCGCCCCCGCACAGAGAGAGAGAGCGAGAGAGAGTGAGGCCCCGCCCCACACACAGAGAGAGAGAGAGAGTGAGAGTGAGGCCCCGCCCCCGCACAGAGAGAGAGAGAGAGTGAGGCCCCGCCCCACACACAGAGAGAGCGAGAGAGAGAGAGAGAGCGAGAGAGGCCCCATAGTCCACCATTAACACCTTAGTCCCGTCTCGTCAACGAAAACTAAATAAACATTTCGTCAGTTTTTATTATCAAGAATCAATTTTTAGCTCGTAATCGTCTCGTCTTAGTCGTGTCAAAAAGGTCGTTGACGAAATGAACACTGCTTGAAAGTGTATCTGGAGACGAATGATCTAAGTCTGGCTATAACACCAGAGGATCTTAATTAGAGGGGGTGAAGGCTCTGGTTCTCACTTGAGAGTGTATCTGGAGAGGGGGCAGCCGCACAGGTGTGAGACGTGGTGCAGGCAGACCAGGACCCCCGGGCTGCAGGGACAGGTGAGAGCCGACAGGAAGCAGGTGGTCCGGCAGCGAGAGCACTGACGCTCGTCATCCTGCAGGTGGTCGTACCTGGCCTCCCTGCAGAGAGACACCCCCTGTGGAGAGAGGGAGAGAGACACAGGTGATTCAGAGGTAGGAGGAACAAGGGAACAGGCTGCGAGACGAGCGCAATGAGGACAAATACCACATCATAAGCACATCAGAGAAAAGAGAGGACAAAGAGAAGGGCAGGGTTTCAATGCTTACTGTTCCCTGTAACTGCTCTCAACTGTCTTCTGCAAAAAAGAAGAGAGACCTCACATGTGCTTCCTACAAAGGTGGTTCAATGAATTCTACCGTCTCTGTCCAACACGTGTAAGGACAGCCTGGGAGTTTCACTAAAACAACATAGAAAAAGGGACGTACTATTATACGTTTTTAAACACTGGCTACGAGTTGAATCCAGGCACGTGTTGCACATCCTGTCTTTAGCCGTGTATCAACTGCCATCCAGCTTAAGTGGAGGGACAGTGTCCCGCCCACTCACTCTCAGTGGTTGAAGGACGACATGTCCTGCATGAAACTTGAAAAGATCAGATATTCACTTCTATACTCAAACAGGAAATGTCAGGAAGCCTGGGAACCTAAATTCATTCCACTCATAGCTTATCTGCAGCATGTGTGTGTGTGTGTATACAGTAGATGTGTATGTTGCATGTACCGTAATTTCCGGACTATAAGGCGCACCTGAATATAAGCCGCAGCAGCTAAATTGAATGATGTGTACATATAGAAGCCGCACTGGACTATAAGCCGCAGGTGTTTTAATGTTTCATTACCATATGTAAGGGTTCGTGCACAGAGGGGATTGTGGGGAAAGAGATGGCTGTTTGAGGAAGCTCCCATTTATTAACATTTCAACAAACAAGTTGCATATTAGCATAACGTATTCAAGTGTTAGCATTTAGTGCAATAGTAGCTACAGAACATGTGCTGTGTAAACTGTACTGTATCACATAGCGTTTCAGACACACACACTTTTCAACTTTCAAACTTAAACGGTGCGCTCCCAGCGCACGTACCGGCAGGGATCTACAGCAGTGGTTTTCAACCAGTGGTACGGGGACAAACTGTCTCGCTCTCGTAATGTCTGTCTGTCTTGCTCTCGTTCTGTCTCTCGTACCACTCTCGGTTCCACTTTTACTTTTGCGCGCTACCTGTCTCACTCTTTTCCGGCCTCCAGCTTTTCCTGCTGTTGCCCGCCGCTTAAAGGTGGGGGGCACGGACCGGCCATAGAGCCCATAGAGTTAAAGGTGGTGGACTGTAACCTGTAACATCCATAGATTTAGGAGGTCCCCTAGTGGCCGTTAGCTGTAACAATCCATAGATTAGCCGCACTGTTATATAAGCCGCAGGGTCGAAAAATGGGGAAAAAGGGCGCGGCTTATAGTCCGAAAATTACGGTATGCATGTTGCATGTATGCATGTATGCATGTTGCATGTGCACATGTACATATATTCATTTAACAATGTTCCTGGTGAGTATTGGCGTGTATGAGGCTCACTGGCAGTGAATGTAGGGATTACTTTAGTCGTTGTTATTGTTTGTTTGTGTGTTTTTCGTTATTCATTTTTCTCTCTACAATCAGTACAGACCACTGTCTCATTCGAATGCATATATTCTGTTTCCATTTCTAAATGACAGACGCAATAAAAAGATTTTGATCAGTGTATGAAGTCATAAAGGAATGACAGAAACTCGACATAATGCAAAGTACATAAGGCCATTGTGGTATCGGGGAGTGCTTCTTCTTGTCCTACCATCTTCTTGACCTTGTCCCTGAGCTCCTGCTCCTCTCGGATCATGGACATCATGTCTTTATGGACGGCCGAGGCCAGGACCACGTCCAGCGTCCCTGCTTTGGACGCCATGTTGCACACCATCTCATCGTGGGAGAACACGTTGTAGCGGTGCAGGAGGCGGTAGTGGTCCACACAGCGCCGGCCCAGAGGCATCTGAGGGGCAGGGGGAGCAGGAGAAGGGTTACTCCTCTGATGCAGGAGCGGCAGTTTTATTAAAGGAAGCAAATGCATGCAACTCTCTTAATCACAGCAACTAGTTACAAACATCTGTAAGGAACATCTGAAGGAACAGATACAGAAATGTGTAAATATTGATGGAACACAGACTGCAGAAGGGATGCAGGGTTTTGAACAGCGGTTAGTTTTACTTGCAGGAAAACACAACGACAGGACGTTTTTGAAGACTTCCACACACTGATGCCTACCCAGTCCACGGTGCAGAAGTTGACGGCCTCGGCGAAGTTGAATCCCTGATTGAATCCGCTGTGGTACGCTCGAGGAAACGTGATGACGAACTCCCCCGCACACTGGTTGGTCCTGTAGATCTGAGGCGGAGAGAAAAGAACATTATCACACGGTTCAGGCGCTTGATTTTGAAAGTGTTCGGCTTAGGTCATACTTAGTGGGGTGTCCGGTGCCTTGCTCAAGGGCACCACGGCAGGGCAGGAGGTGAACTGGGACCTCTCCAAGTAGCAGTCCACACTCCATATTTAGGTCTGGTCGGGACTTGAATCGGCGACCCTACAGCTCCCAGTCCAAGCCCCAACTGACTGAGCCACTGCCGGACAGTGTTGTGTGTGTGTGTGTGTGTGTGTGTGTGTGTGTGTGTGTGTGTGTGTGTGTGTGTGTGTGTGTGTGTGTGTGTGTGTGTGTGTGTGTGTGTGTGTGTGTGTGTACGTACGGGCACCCCGTGGGCCATGAGGGTGTTAGGGTTCATGATGGTGACCAGCTGGTGCAGCAGGTCAGGCTGAGACTCAAACAGCTCTGGAGCCAGTTTCCTCATCACCTCCTCCAGCTGCTCCGCTGCGAAGCCCGGGGCCCCGTACCACGTCTTCGGCTCGCCCCTGAGGAGAGAGGGGCGTTAACATCCTGGAGAGAAGACACTGACACTACACCTGAAGAAAGACTTATGACTGAAGGTAAAGGACAGGTAACACGCTGTGGAATCACTCTGTTAGACATGCATTCAAAGCCCTACTACTACGACCCTAGGAAACATACTTAGAGTAACAACACTAACTGTGCAGTTAAACATATTTAAAGTACACCAACTTCAACTTAAAGTATTGATTGTGCATAAACAATTAGTACTCATAGTGAAGTAAACTTAGTTGAAGTACATAAAGTAAGTCAAAGTACATTTGAACTAAGGTTCGGTACTTGATTAAATATTACTTTCCCAACAGCATGTATAATAATGTGTGTGTGTGTGTGTGTGTGTGTGTGTGTGTGTGTGTGTGTGTGTGTGTGTGTGTGTGTGTGTGTGTCTCTGTGTGTGTGTGTGTGTGTGTACCAGTGCAGGTAGTTGATGGAGTAGCTCCAGTGTGTGTGTGTGTGTGTGTGTGTGTGTGTGTGTGTGTGTGTGTGTGTGTGTGTGTGTGTGTGTGTGTGTGTGTGTGTGTGTGTGTGTGTGTGTGTGTGTGTGTCTCTGTGTGTGTGTGTGTGTGTGTGTGTGTGTGTGTGTGCGTGCGTGCGTGCGTGCGTGCATGCGTGCGTGCGTGCGTGCGTGCGTGCGTGCGTGTGTGTGTGTGTAGGTGTGTGTGTGTAGGTGTGTGTGTGTGTGTGTGTGTGTGTGTGTGTGTGTGTCTGTGTGTGTGTGTGTGTGTGTGTGTGTGTGTCTGTGCGTGTGTGTGTGTGTGTGTGTGTGTGTGTGTGTGTGTGTGTGTGTGTGTGTGTGTGTGTGTGTGTGTGTGTGTGTGTGTACCAGTGCAGGTAGTTAGGTAGTTGATGGAGTAGCTCCAGTGTGCGTGTGTGTGTGTGTGTGTGTGTGTGTGTGTGTGTGTGTGTGTGTGTGTGTGTGTGTGTGTGTGTGTGTGTGTGTGTGTGTGTGTGTGTGTGTGTGTGTGTGTACCAGTGCAGGTAGTTGATGGAGTAGCTCCAGTGGTCCTCTATGTGCCAGCAGAAGGAGGAGAAGCACATCCCGACGTAGAGCCAGGGCAGCGTCATGCCGCAGATATCAGCCGTCACGTGGGTCAGCACCGAGGGGTTCATCATCGCCAGGTTGTTCAGGTTCCAGCCGCACTTCAGGTACTTCTGCACACACACACACATTTTTATTATTTTGTATTCTGGATTGTGGGAAAGGGTATTTCGATCTCTCTGCAAACACAAACTGGAAGATTGACATTAAAGTTGACTGAGATGCTGAGGTAGGGACTGCTATCGGTCAGTATATCTGAAATGGCTACGTTAGCTACGTTAGCTACGTTAGCTACGTTAGCTACGTTAGCTACGTTGCAGCGTTTGGTTTCTGCAGCTTTTAGTAAACGCTGCGCATGTTTCCTCGAGTTGATGAATGTTTTCTTTGTGTGTTTTGGAACATTTGGTTTTTATATCTGCATCATTTCTGAAGCTGCAGAAATGTAAAACTATCACCAACCCTACTCCGGATTGACTTCACTGCTTCTCAAAGACTTCTCTGTGGTTTCCCCTGTGTTCACCTCGTCCTCCGGGGAGACCTTGAACCTCCCGTTGGGGATCGGGAACCCGCTGCCGAACTCTTTGGAGGCGATGTCCGCTCCGTACTCCACGGTCACATCCTCCTCGATCGCTCCCACCAGACGCCAGAACTCCTTTTCCACCAGCTCCGTGGGAACCATCTGGGACGAGACGGTATAAATATATATATATATAATCAGAGGTGGGAAGTATTGGAGTACAAATACTTTGTTAGTGTACTTTACTCCACTACTTAATCTTCTGACGACTTTTTACTTTGACTTCTCACATGTTGAACACTAATACCTGTACTTTCTACTTCTTACATGTTGAACTCAAATACCTGTACTTTCTAGTTCTTACATGTTGAACTCAAATACCTGTACTTTCTACTTCTCACATGTTGAACTCAAATACCTGTACTTTCTACTTCTTACATGTTGAACTCAAATACCTGTACTTTCTACTTCTTACATGTTGAACACAAATACCTGTACTTTCTAGTTCTTACATGTTGAACTCAAATACCTGTACTTTCTACTTCTCACATGTTGAACACAAATACCTGTACTTTCTACTTCTTACATGTTGAACACAAATACCTGTACTTTCTACTTCTTACATGTTGAACACAAATACCTGTACTTTCTACTTCTTACATGTTGAACTCAAATACCTGTACTTTCTACTTCTTACATGTTGAACTCAAATACCTGTACTTTCTACTTCTTACATGTTGAACTCAAATACCTGTACTTTCTACTTCTTACATGTTGAACTCAAATACCTGTACTTTCTACTTCTTACATGTTGAACTCAAATACCTGTACTTTCTACTTCTTACATGTTGAACTCAAATACCTGTACTTTCTACTTCTTACATGTTGAACTCAAATACCTGTACTTTCTACTTCTCACATGTTGAACACAAATACCTGTACTTTCTACTTCTTACATGTTGAACTCAAATACCTGTACTTTCTACTTCTTACATGTTGAACACAAATACCTGTACTTTCTACTTCTTACATGTTGAACACAAATACCTGTACTTTCTACTTCTAACATGTTGAACTCAAATACCTGTACTTTCTACTTCTTACATGTTGAACACAAATACCTGTACTTTCTACTTCTCACATGTTGAACACAAATACCTGTACTTTCTACTTCTAACATTTAGAACACAAATACCTGTACTTTCTACTTCTTACATGTTGAACACAAATACCTGTACTTTCTACTTCTTACATGTTGAACTCAAATACCTGTACTTTCTACTTCTTACATGTTGAACTCAAATACCTGTACTTTCTACTTCTTACATGTTGAACACAAATACCTGTACTTTCTACTTCTTACATGTTGAACTCAAATACCTGTACTTTCTACTTCTTACATGTTGAACTCAAATACCTGTACTTTCTACTTCTTACATGTTGAACTCAAATACCTGTACTTTCTACTTCTTACATGTTGAACCCAAATACCTGTACTTTCTACTTCTTACATGTTGAACACAAATACCTGTACTTTCTACTTCTTACATGTTGAACTCAAATACCTGTACTTTCTACTTCTTACATGTTGAACTCAAATACCTGTACTTTCTACTTCTTACATGTTGAACACAAATACCTGTACTTTCTACTTCTTACATGTTGAACTCAAATACCTGTACTTTCTACTTCTTACATGTTGAACTCAAATACCTGTACTTTCTACTTCTTACATGTTGAACTCAAATACCTGTACTTTCTACTTCTTACATGTTGAACCCAAATACCTGTACTTTCTACTTCTTACATGTTGAACTCAAATACCTGTACTTTCTACTTCTTACATGTTGAACTCAAATATCTGTACTTTCTACTTCTTACATGTTGAACACAAATATCTGTACTTTCTACTTCTTACATGTTGAACCCAAATACCTGTACTTTCTACTTCTTACATGTTGAACTCAAATACCTGTACTTTCTACTTCTTACATGTTGAACCCAAATACCTGTACTTTCTACTTCTTACATGTTGAACTCAAATATCTGTACTTTCTACTTCTTACATGTTGAACCCAAATACCTGTACTTTCTACTTCTCACATGTTGAACACAAATATCTGTACTTTCTACTTCTTACATGTTGAACCCAAATATCTGTACTTTCTACTTCTTACATGTTGAACACAAATACCTGTACTTTCTACTTCTCACATGTTGAACACAAATACCTGTACTTTCTACTTCTTACATGTTGAACCCAAATACCTGTACTTTCTGCTCCTCTGGTCATTATGAACTGTTTGTACTCACATGAACCGGCATGTTGAAGTAATCCGATTTGAAAGCGTCGGCCATTTGTCCGAAGGCTCTCAGAGAGTAGTCTCTGTACGCCTGCTCGAAGCCGAACGCCTCGTGAGGTTTGTTGCATTCCTGCAGGGAAACATCATCATTAAATGAATATATTGAATGTGTTCAGGGCATCTCTGTATTCTGGGGTTGTAGAGCTTTTCAAGAGTGACATCCAAGCACTTTGAAGCCTTTCTCAACACATCTTAACTGTTACTATAAGTGCAATCACATAATATCAAGTTTAAAGAATAGATTTATCAGATTGTTTATTTATTATATTGTTTATTTCTCATATACGTTGTTTACATTCTGCTACTGGCTGCTTTTCCCCTTTGCACGACCCAACACCTGCAATATAACACTTTATCACCATCATCCTGCAGATACCTCGCCACCTTCTACTTGCACTTTTATACCTGGAATGTCTCATTATTATTTCATTTAAAAATGTTTAATATGTGTGCATGCCGATTTACTGAATACTGTTTTGAATTAGTCTCTGTCATTATTGTCTCTTTGCTGTAACTATGTTTGCCTCTTTGGGACGAATACAAGTACTTTATTTAGTACTCAGATGTTGTCCTTGAGTAAAAGGAGAAGTAGAAGTTTTTCTGGCAAATGTATGAATTTAAACATTTCTGAGTCTGTCCTGGGAGTATTGCTCCCTCCTAAACTCTCCTAACCCACAATGGTCTTATTTGTAAAGGTGTACACTAGTTTTGATATCTTGCCCAGCTCATTAATCACATGTTCCTCCTCACCTGAGCGAGGCACTTGGGGCACCTCCAGTCTCCTTTGGGGATTTCTGGCAGGGGGGGGATGAGGCAGAACGTGTGATAGCTGTCATCGCAGCCGTCGCACAGCAGGAGGCGCTCTTCGTCCCCCCCGCTGCCACACACCAGACAGATCACCAAGTCCACCTGCAGCACAGAGGGGGAGAGCCAGGCCGGCTGAAGAGAGAACAGCATTAGAGAGGGGCTTTTACAGGGGGACCCTGAAGGCAGCATCTCCCTCGTCCAATGGGATGTTTCCATGTGATTTTGGATTATGTCAGAAAATTATTTCAAATCTTTTATGATACATACACGTTAAATTATGCAGGATAATCTACACTTATTAACACCACTTCTGAAGTAAGAAGCTATGACACATGACTTCACGTCACCACCGCTAAGCTAAAGGAAGCTAATGTTGGGCTATAAAGGAACTACAGCACGGTCACATGACTTCACGTCACCACCGCTAAGCTAAAGGAGGCTAATGTTGGGCTATAAAGGAACTACAGCACGGTCACATGACTTCACGTCACCACCGCTAAGCTAAAGGAGGCTAATGTTGGGCTATAAAGGAACTACAGCACGGTCACATGACTTCACGTCACCACCGCTAAGCTAAAGGAGGCTAATGTTGGGCTATAAAGGAACTACAGCACGATCACATGACTTCACGTCACCACCGCTAAGCTAAAGGAGGCTAATGTTGGGCTATAAAGGAACTACAGCACGGTCACATGACTTCACGTCACCACCGCTAAGCTAAAGGTGGCTAATGTCGGGCTATAAAGGAACTACAGCACGGTCACATGACTTCACGTCACCACCGCTAAGCTAAAGGAGGCTAATGTTGGGCTATAAAGGAACTACAGCACGGTCACATGACTTCACGTCACCACCGCTAAGCTAAAGGAGGCTAACGTTGGGCTATAAAGGAACTACAGCACGGTCATATGACTTCACGTCACCACTGCTAAGCTAAAGGAGGCTAATGTTGGGCTATAAAGGAACTACAGCACGGTCACATGACTTCACGTCAGCACCGCTAAGCTAAAGGAGGCTAATGTTGGGCTATAAAGGAACTACAGCACGGTCACATGACTTCACGTCACCACCGCTAAGCTAAAAGAAGCTAATGTTGGGCTATAAAGGAACTACAGCACGGTCACATGACTTCACGTCACCACCGCTAAGCTAAAGGAGGCTAATGTTGGGCTATAAAGGAACTACAGCACGGTCACATGACTTCACGTCTCCACCGCTAAGCTAAAGGAGGCTAATGTTGGGCTATAAAGGAACTACAGCACGGTCACATGACTTCACGTCAGCACCGCTAAGCTAAAGGAGGCTAATGTTGGGCTATAAAGGAACTACAGCACGGTCACATGACTTCACGTCTCCACCGCTAAGCTAAAGGAGGCTAATGTTGGGCTATAAAGGAACTACAGCACGGTCACATGACTTCACGTCACCACCGCTAAGCTAAAGGAGGCTAATGTTGGGCTATAAAGGAACTACAGCACGATCACATGACTTCACGTCACCACCGCTAAGCTAAAGGAGGCTAATGTTGGGCTATAAAGGAACTACAGCACGGTCACATGACTTCACGTCTCCACCGCTAAGCTAAAGGAGGCTAATGTTGGGCTATAAAGGAACTACAGCACGGTCACATGACTTCACGTCACCACCGCTAAGCTAAAGGAGGCTAATGTTGGGCTATAAAGGAACTACAGCACGATCACATGACTTCACATCACCACCGCTAAGCTAAAGGAGGCTAATGTTGGGCTATAAAGGAACTACAGCACGGTCACATGACTTCACGTCACCACCGCTAAGCTAAAGGAGGCTAATGTTGGGCTATAAAGGAACTACAGCACGGTCACATGACTTCACCACATGCAGGAACATTAGAGTTTGTACTCACTGGACTGGGGAGGACTGGAGGGGGTTTCTTGTATCTGGACTTTAATTTGTCTTCAATGATTGGCTCTTTAATTTCCACGGGCTCCTGTTTCACTGGGATGGGAATCTCTTTTTCTGCAAGACAACAGAGAAAAGGTGACCAACAGCATCACAGACGCAGAATACAAACACGTGACATAGGGTTTATAACACAGCGTCATGAAGCCGTACGCGTCTAAAAGGCTTTGTTTTATATTTATCAGTTAATATGCCAGGCTCAAATGTCTGCCTGTAAACATTAGCATCAACATGTTAAATATTGTTATTATTTTCCACCTTCTCTGACTTTAATATTGTCCCGTTAGAGCAGGGGAGTCAAACTCAATTTCATCTCGGGTCACATCAGCATTATGGTTGCACTCAAAAGGGCCGGTTGTAACTTTAAGACTATATAAAAAAACATATATACAAATAAATAATATATGTAAAATAGTGTATTATATTACATGATTGCCTCTGCGTTGGATTATTATCAGATAGGGTAATAACTTCATAATTAACTACGTCATACTTGACAAATAATTGTAACGGTACGTCCACACGGCAGCGTGCGTTGAAGCCTGCGGGTGGGCGTGTCTGGCGTGCGACCAACAAACAATCACATGAATCTCCTGCCCCGGACACACAAGCACGCAGTTTGATTGGCTAGAGCTTGTACTGGCATAGGATTTGATTGGCTGGTGCTTCCGTCGAAGCTTGAAAAATTGAACTGTTCTCCACTTTGGAAGCGAGCACAATGCAGTTCGGCAAAGCGTGACGTCACCCCATTCAAAGTGAATGGGAAGCGTCTCGGTTGAAGCGTTGTAAAATGAGATGCATTGTGGGACATGTAGTTCATGGGCAACGCGCTTCTGTAAAGCGGCACGTAACCGTATAATGAACGTAGTATATTCTTTCAGAGCTCTTGCGGGCCACATTAAATGAAGTTCTGAGTCCCTGCTTTGAGTCACAAGGACTACGCTGAGGTGTTGTCATAAATACTGTTTATATATATTTTTTATTTTGGGATGTGGAGCCTCACCTGGTTCCTGTTTGGCGACGAAGGATCCCATCCTCCTCCTCAGGTTGGGTCTGTCTCCGGGCTCGACTGGTTCTGTCTTCACACAGACGGCCTGCAGAAAGGTAAACAACTTATAATACATAACAGGGAATATGTGCAGAATTAGGGATGCACGATATCACAATATAAAGTGAGTGAGTGAGTGAGTGAGTGAGTGAGTGAGTGAGTGAGTGAGTGAGTGAGTGAGTGAGTGAGTGTGTGTGTGTGTGTGTGTGTGTGTGTGTGTGTGTGTCTCTGCATTGAAACGTCCCCCACCTCACACTTCATGCGTTTGGCTCTTCTTGCAGAGTGTGTGTCGGGCGAGGTCGGGGGGGTCTGCAGCTCCTTGGTGTCCGCAGTGATGTCACTTCCTGTTCCCTCCGCCTTCTGAACACACTGCAGGACACACACAGCGGGTCTTTAACCTCCCCATTTCTGTATTAGCACTAAGCTAATGTTCCTGCATGTTTCTTTTTGTTCTGAGTTTGTTTCTTCACGGTTTATTACACGTTGCTTTGGATAAAAGCGTCAGAGAAATGTAATATAATATAAACAAGAGGAGGTTTCAAGATTGCTCTGCATCACAAGATCTGTGTGTCAAACTAGTGTGTGTGTCTGTCTGTCTGTCTGTCTGTCTGTCTGTCTGTCTGTCTGTCTGTCTGTCTGTGTGTCTGTCTGTCTGTCTGTCTGTCTGTCTGTCTGTCTGTCTGTCTGTCTGTCTGTCTGTCTGTCTGTCTGTCTGTCTGTCTGTCTGTCTGTCTGTCTGTCTGTCTGTCTGTCTGTCTGTCTGTCTGTCTGTCTGTCTGTCTGTCTGTCTGTCTGTCTGTCTGTGTGTGTGTGTGTGTGTGTGTGTGTCTAACTGGAAATACCTGTGTTTTCAGGTGAGATATGAATAGATGTTTGGACGCTGCGTTTAATTTGACTACGCCAACAAAGACAGGTGTTCTAAAACAGGAAGTATTTTAAAAGATCTCTTTATGTGATTATACTTGTGTTTATCAGCTGTAATAAAATAAGCTCTGGGGAAGTAAGAGCGTCACGCTGCGGCTGAAGGACTCCATCAGAGAGAGAGTCAACATCCAGAGGAGGATGTGGTTAGAGAAAGTATTTCAGTTTAAACAGGGAGGAACATGCCAAGCTGAGGAAAGGTGAGCAGGTGAGCAGGTGAGCAGGTGAGCAGGTGAGCAGGCGAGCAGGTGAGCAGGTGAGCAGGCGAGCAGGTGAGCAGGTGAGCAGGTGAGCAGGTGAGCAGGTGAGCAGGTGAGCAGGCGAGCAGGCGAGCAGGTGAGCAGGTGAGCAGGCGAGCAGGTGAGGAGAGTCAGACGTTCAGAGAGCTGCACGTCGAGGTGCTGATTAGTCATTAAAGAGGCCATTAAGAAGGAGAGGACACTTAAACTGATGAGCAGCTAATTAGCTCTCAGACTTAATTCAAACTGTAGTCTTACGTCGCAGCGCTCAGGAGTTTCAGGGCTTCCTCTGCCTCCACTGGTTGGCTAGTCTGTGTTATTGTGTAACTTAAATATCAATAACGAGCGTCAGATTGCACCAACAGTCTCTCAATAACACAAACTGACGAACAGACCGACGGAGAGGAGGACCAGCAGCGCCTCTGACCCTTCGGTCTTTAAAGAGAGGAAACGTCTTCAGTTGAAACCTGCCTGAGCTAACACATGAAAAAACTAGAATTCTCCAACAACTGATGTATTCTTTTAAGGTTTAGAGGTTTTGAGGTACTTGTACTATAGCTGAGTATTTTCTTTTCATGCCACTTCTACCGCACTATAAAAGGGTACTTTTTACTGATCATTAGGATTTTTACATAAAACACGGGTTTTAAAATAAAAAATAGCCAAAACTTCACGTTTAGATTCTTGTTAAGCTGTGAAAATATTATATTTCTTGCATATACTTTTTTCTGATATAGATTTTGTTTTAGATTTGGAGGTACTTGTACTTTCCCTGAGTATTCTCAACATAAACTTTATTTTGAATTATTACATTTTTGGGGTATTTAAAAAATAAATAATTCAATCATTTATTGACTTTCTTTCAGAACACTTACTTTTACTTATGAACATTTTCAATCCAGGACTTCTATTTGCAAGAACACCTTTCATCCACTGTGATACAAGTACCTTTACTTAAGTAATCTGAATACTCCACCTCTTCAGGAAACCACTACTGATTGCTCGACTCAAACGATCTTTGTGCTGAAAAACGAGCTCCCAGATGTTTTAAATTCCCAGTCCGACAGTGAAACAGGACCCTGAACACACCGCCACACGTGCACGTCTTCATTGAAACAGGACCCTGAACACACCGCCACACGTGCACGTCTTCATTGAAACAGGACCCTGAACACACCGCCACACGTGCACGTCTTCATTGAAACAGGACCCTGAACACACCGCCACACGTGCACGTCTTCATTGAAACAGGACCCTGAACACACCGCCACACGTGCACGTCTTCATGCATGTTTGTTAATGGTGAGTTTGTCGACACAAACGTACCTTTTCCAGTTCAGGATCAGCCTCCAAACAAAGCTTCAGTTTGGAAGCTGTCTCTGGAGCCTGAGCAGAGAGAGCCGGAGACACACATGTTGGTTTTGAGCAGCCCTCAAAAGCAATTCAATTCTCACCAGACTCTCACTATCTGATGTTAGTCAAACAACAGAGTTAAAAAAAAACGTCATACTGCAACGTAAACAAACCATGCATTTCCTAATAATGCATTTGTTTCCTTTTGTTTTCATGCTAGGACACTAGTCTTCCTGTACACATCTTTTATAGCGTAACACATGATTTCACTTTGGCTGGAACATTAAATGATAGGTGGAAATAAAAAGCTATGGACGAGCATCATCAGGGTTTGTTTATAGATCAGCCGAACTCTGTTTACTGTGTTTCTGTTGACACAAACACTGTGAGGGTGAGTAAAGCAAACATTTACACATCTAAGGCCCCGTCCACACGGAGACGAAACGGGTTGTATCCACTACAGTTCTTTATCGTATGGACAGTTCGTCCACACGAGGCCGACACGGGGCCGACACGAGGCCGACACGGGGCCGACACGGGGGGTGACACGGGGCCGACACGAGGCCGACATGGGGGGTGACACGAGGCCAACACGGGGCCAACACGAGGCCGACACGGGGGGTGACACGGGGGGTGACACGGGGCCGACACGAGGCCGACACGGGGGGTGACATGAGGCCGACACGAGGCCGACACGGGGGGTGACACGGGGCCGACACGGGGGGTGACACGAGGCCGACAAGGGGCCGACACGAGGCCGACACGAGGCCGACACAGGGCCGACACGGGGTCGACACGGGGGTTGACACGAGGCCGACACGGGGGGTGACATGAGGCAGACACGAGGTCGACACGGGGCCGACACGGGGGGTGACACGAGGCCGACACGGGGGGTGACACGAGGCCGACACGGGGCCGAAACGGGGCCGACACGAGGCCGACACGGGGGGTGACATGAGGCCGACACGGGGCCGACACGAGGCCGACACGAGGCCGACACGGGGGGTGACATGAGGCCGACACGGGGCCGACACGGGGCCGACACGGAGCCCCAACGGAGCCCTCAAACGATACCCTCTGATAACGGCTCCCAAGGTGGGAAGGTCTGGGGACGAAACACTTGTGGCTTCGTGTGTACGCCCTATACGATCATAGCCCCGCCTCTCCTGCTCACCCCGCGTCATTGCTGATGCGTTTCGCCAACAGCAACAACAACAACAACAATGGCGGATCACAGGGTTGCGTTCGTGCTCCAGACGCTACTGACCGTGATACAGCTTTTAGTGCCAAATCTACAGTTTGTTTGTTTATGCCGATGCTCTGGGGTCTTCTTCGCTGCTTTGGGTGTATTTTGTGGCGGAAGTACAGCGCCACTTACAGGCCCGGCATATGTACTACAGCGTCTCCAGCGGGTTCGTTTGGACGGACACGTTTCTTGAGCCTCGTCTCGTCTCCGTGTGGACGGGGCTTAAAATGATGCTTTCTTCATCTCTGATTGTATGTTGAGGTTTTTGTTTATGAGTGAACGTTCAATAATGCAATACACAAGTATAAAATAAATGATATGTACGGAGACGAGGAGGGGGTTTATTGTCTCATTAATTTGTGAAATCATGATTTTTTTTTATGTAGAAATATAGAATCATGCAGGTATAGATTTCGGTGAGAATATAAATGATTTTAGTAAATGTAAGATTTTTTTGGGGTTTTTCTCTTTCTGATTCTTCTCCTCAAAGCATTTGTCGTTTCATGAGGTTTTTTAATAAAACAAAACACAAATTAGGAAGGAGATTGTTTTGACTTTTTGATAATTCGTGAGATTTTCGTCTGTTAAGAAATGAAGGGATTTTATATCCTCAATGTGAGATGCTATTCTGATTCAAAGTGCTACGTTAACTATCCACAGGATTCAGATTTCTTCCTCAGTCATTTGTGTGTTCATGCAGTTTTGTATGACGACACTACGAAGGGATTTTAGCATTTCAAATATTTTAAGAATTTGTCGTAAAATTAACAACTGTAGATGTAAACAAATAATATATATGGAGCCAGGAGGGTTTACTCTTAGGCCGTTTCTCAATGTCGAGTACGCTTGCTTGGTAGCACATGTCTTCAGAGTCACTTGCTTCAGAAGCGAGGCAAGAATCCTTCCTGGCATTCGGAAAACGAAGAGTGGAACAGGCTAGCAAGTGTGCAGGTGTGCGTCATATGAGAGGCCCCGCCTTACATTTTCCGCCACAGATTTGGGGAAATTGGTCCGTGCGCAAAGCATTGTGGGGATTTTAAGGACGCAAAGTCTACCCATGTGAAGCCTCGAAATTACCCCAAAACCAAGGACGCGGCCTCGGTGGAATTCCAAGTATGCTGGAGATTGGAACAATCCTTCGGCGGCACTCGATGACGTAGCATCCTTGAAATATTGGCTTGGAAGCCAGTTTCCTCGAGATTGAGAAACGACCAGAGTCTTGAGTTGGACCTATTTACAGGCTATTCTCTCGGATCAGAGAGGGACATCCTATTGCACTCTTTTATCTGTTTTATCTGTTCTGTGTCCTGCATAGAATTTTAAGATTTTCAGAATTTTCAGATTTAGATTTTCTGAAAAAATTCAGAATTTTCAGATTTTCAGGAAAAAAAGTCAAAATCTTTGAGAAAAAAAATCAGGATTTTTTTGATTTTCAGAATTTTTAGAGAAAGTCTGAATTTTTTGATTTTCAGAGAAATGTTCAAATTTATGAAAAATGACTATCTTTTCTTTGATTTATCCGTTTCATCTGTTCTATGTCCTAACAGACACGTTGCTCTGCTGGAGGAGGACTTCAGGTTTTCATTGGCTTATCTCCTCTGAAGCTGCTGAGCTCATGATGAGAGAGACTTGAAACTTTAACTTAAGAAAACTACATTTTTGTTTCTACAGACGATTCTTTAGCAGTACGTGGATTGTGCAAAATGAAAATCTGCATCATGCAATAAAATCGAGAGCACATTTCTGCGTTTTCCAAACCCTCAGATCGTGACCTAATGTTCTCTGCTCTCTCTGTTCATAAGAAAGGTGTTTAATATGTAGATGTGAGTGTTGTTCCTGCTCCTCACCAGCAGGTGTGCTCCGCTCTGGAACAGGTTGTAGGGGTACAGGATCTTCTCGTAGTGAACCCTCAGGTGAGAGCCCACCGCTTTACCTGGAGCGAAACCCATCGTCATCGCTATCTTCGTCCAGCGGCGCTCCGTGCAGACCAGATCGAAGCCTCCATCCTCTGCTACCAGCTGCACACACACACACACACACACACACACACACACACACACACACACACACACACACACACACACACACACACACACACACACACACACACACACACACACACACACACACACACACACACACACACACACACACACATTAGCTTACTACCTCACAAAGTAAAATCTAGCTATAGCAACAGATTGGTGTCTCTCTAATTTAAATATGAGTTATATTTGAAACCCCCATACAGCGTGGACCTAATATGCCGCCATACAAGCATAGATATAGATATACGAATAGCAGAGGTCTCAGATATATACAAATATATAAACAACATGTCTATGAAACATGTCTATGAAGTGTTTTGCTCCAAACACCAAACAGATCCCCCATTCTAGCCATGCCTCATATCCCTCTATTTCACTTCCTGTTTCTAAAGTGCTGATTTGGGGTATAAAGCTTTAAAGAGGAGGGGTCTGAGCTCATGCGGGACCCGGCAGCTACTGTCTAAACTAAATGCTGCCGTGATGAAACGCCATATCATGGATTATCAAGGATTCTCTCTGAAACAGTATGGAGCTCAAAGGCTTTCTCTCTTGCCGGTTATACCACAAGGTGAGTTCCTTTTTACTTCCTGCTTCTTCACACACATGCTCTCCAGTACAGGTTAGCTCTGAGTGTTAGCGATGCTAATGTAAACACCGACCATATTACGTCCAAAACAGTCGGGCATTGTTTCTGATAGCAACGTTTCTGATTGGGCCGTGGGTCCACATTTCAGATATTACGTCATATCGGACGCAAATCTGGATCAGCTCCGTTGTTCCCCGTTTTTAGAGATTTGGGTACGGAGGAAAAAAAAGAGGGTTTTATTTTCTGACGCTGCGTGAGTTCCCCGACACACCGGGGACACATTGATGTAGAGAAGACATCAAAAAGTGCATTTTGCATCATAGGTCCCCTTTAAAGTTGTAATACTCATAATATAAGTGTTATTTTTATCTCACACTGTGCAAAAATACAAGGTTTAACACAATGACATGCAAACAGAAACTAAAAAGCTGCAGATCAAATTGGTCCTAGAGTTTGAATGTCAGTGTCATAAATAAAGCTTTGGGTGCAGCATGTGGTCGATATTCAGTATATACTGCACCTTGTTCAGCTTGTATAGATCCAGGATCTTCCTCTCCACGTGGGGGATCTTCAGGGCGCATCCCTGCAGGTCCCAGAATTTGGCGATCTGGTCGAGGAAGTTGAGTTTGACTCTGGTCTGCGCCTGGGAAATAATGTGAGAAATGCAAACAGTCAGCCACAGAAACCAGGGAAACAAGCGAGAGGACGGCTTATAAGGAAAAGTGAGGCGATCCCCGGGGAGAGATAACAAAACAGGGCTGAGAGTAATCCAAACAAGAGGAAACATCAACACACGGAGGACCGAGACGTGATACACTCGGAGGACCGAGACGTGATACACTCGGAGGACCGAGACGTGATACACTCGATAATCTGTTTGAATGTTTAAATAAACAAATGTCATGTTTGTGGGCTTTTAACTCATTACATCTTCCATATCTTAATACAGTGACAATATATCAATTTAAATAACTAAACTCACCTCCAGCTCGTTGAGCCTCTGGATCCGAGGAACGAAGTGAAGTCTGTCGACATCACAAGCAAACGGAGGCTGCCAACCCTGCACACACACACACACACACACACACACACACACACACACACACACACACACACACACACACACACACACACACACACACACACACACACACACACACACACACACACACACACACACACACACACACACACACACACACACACACACACACACACACACACACACACACACACACACACACACACACACACACACGTCAGACCAACAGGAAGCATGGATATCGATAAGGTATATTACTTTAAAGACGGTCCTGTTCTTTTATCTGTCGTAGATAAAGTGAATCAAAGCAGATAACGAGGTGGTGGTGGTTGCAGGTTTTCAAAGAGAGGTTAGGTTATAGTTTGGAGAGCAGCTGCTGATGATTGGTTGATTGATTGATCGAACACAGAGACGCTCTCTTCTATAACACGGATCAATATCAGATCAATACTGAACACAGCCGGCACACAGGACAACAACATCCCAGAGCGCAGGCAGAACAACAGGACCAGCTTAGATATATAATAATATATATATTATAGAGCCGGGGGAGTATGGACAAAGACTCTGAAGGACTGCAGTCCCCAGGAATATAAGTTGGTTTGTATCGGGGACTAAATAAACATTAACTCGAAAAGATATTTACTTTTGAGTGATGAGTTAATCCAACGTGGTATCAGACAACTTTCACGTTCCTGGAGTTGATTTGTCACATGTTTTGAGAGGAAAGTTGTACATTTACAGGAAACTCGAATATTCTCTGAGATCAATTTGAAAAACTGTATTATTTCTGGCGAAGAAATGCAAGTAAGCTTCCGCCTGCCTGACTCTCCTGTACTTATTTGTTTCTCCTAACCTTTTCTAACCTTCTCTAGCACTCAGCATCAAGTGCCTTACCTTGTTTGATTCAGGAGAACCTCAAGTTCAAGTCTGCTTCATTTAAAGTCCACATTTGACCTTAACTTTCTGTGATTACCAGCACTTTTCAAAAACGCCAGTACAAATATTGTGTTTTTTAGTGTTCACTGCCAGGATCATAGGAATTTTCTTTTGTATTATTTATAAAGCTGCATTTAGATGTTTTCGGCTTCCAAATTAAATGTAAGCGGCATATGATGTTCCCTGAGCAAGTTACAGCCATTTATTCCATATGATCCTAGGCGTTTTTCAGATAACATGGAATAATAAAAACGAAATGCATTTCCATATTTAAATGACTGATCGTGTTTCTCGGTCTGCTTTTTGACCGGCTTGCATCTGCACACTCACATTTAAATATATCTAACAATCCGAACACAAATATGTAAATATCTCAACAGTTACTGAATCATTTACATTTGTTGTGTGCTTGTTTTACCTCGTGTGGGTCCTGTCTCATCTTAGCACTCTGCATATTTTTTGTTGAATATATAAATATTATTAGGAATATTGATAAATACTGTATTTTAATAATACGGTATTCTGTTTTTCACATTTATTATTTAAAAAAATTTTTTTAATCTGTTCGAAATAAAGATGAAAATGGACTGAAAAATGAAATGACCTCATTTATGACTTAATATTCAAGTTGTTCCCGTAACATTGTGAGACATTTCTTGTTAATTAACGCTAAAAATCTTAAATACTATCAGTAGTATTTACAGCGTGTCCCCTCCCCCAGCGTGGTGTAACTAACACACCAACGCCACCCAGTTTCTAGCTTACCTTTCATTTTCTTAATATGTTATAACACTGACACAAGACACACACTACAGCTGTCATACCGAAAAACAGCAAAACCAGAACAAGCCGAGACGCATAAACAACAAGAACTAAGAAACAGAAATCACACGAACCCTGTGAGTTGACATAATGCTGTTTAATTATTATATTATATGTGTTACAGGTTCCTTTTAACACATTATAGTCTAGCTCAGGGGTCTGCAACCTTTTTGACCAAAAGAGACATTTTGCTCCTTTTTCCCCCAACATTTTTTGTCTGGAGCCGCAAAACATATTTCATAGCTTGATAGCTAATAAAGTTGTATTTATTGTTATATCAGACAAAAACTACGGTTTTTTTGCATTTATTAGGCTATTTATTACTTTATATAAAACTGTTAACCTCTAATAAGAAACAAAGAACTCCTATAAGGAGAATTACAAATAATACACAGGCCTACTTTAAAATAAATTAAACACAGCACTTGGGGAGTCTTAATAAAAAAAGTATTAAAATGGGCCCACTTTGAAATAAATAAAACATATAGCTGCACCCTAAAAAGAGTTAAAGGTAGGGTAGGTAAGAATGGAGAAACCAGCTCGAGTGCGCTAGAATTTGAAAATACACAACCGGAAAAAATCTGCCTCTTCCTTCAGACTTCCTTACAGAGCCCCTCCTCCAACACACACGAACGCGCATCATCAATGAGGGCACGAGATCAGTTTGTGCACAGATGGAAGGCTGACAGGCAGGTAGGCCATCCAGTTACTTTAGCCGGCTCAGATGATTGGTCGTGCTTTTTACAGCGCTACGGCTTCCACAGATTAATTTTTGTATGTATTTATTGTCAAAGCATTTAAGATATTCGTTGCTATCGGGACGTTAAGAGCATTCCATGGAATATAACAAGAAGTGTTTTCTGAAATAAATGACATACCCCATTGAATTATGACTGAAGATTGTCAGCTGTCTTCCTCTCCCGTGTTGTTCCTCGACACGTAAAGGCTGCAGCACCGTTGACAACTTCTCTCCACATATCAAACATACCGGTAAACCAGCATCGTTTGCTGTGAAAGCATATAACTCTGTCCACACAGAATTAAATCCTGTGTTCCTCCGGTACTGCTCTTTGATTTATCCATAGTTCGCTCATCGAGCCGGGGGTCAGGTTATTCACCCGCAGGAAAAGGCGCTCGCGCGGGACCGTAGCAGGATGTGACGCATATTTTAGTTGACCTAATTAAAACCGTTTTGTTTTTTATTTATGTGTCACAGTATCACCTCAAAATACAAGATACCAAACATTTTCAACCGTCCAACAAAATATAAATAGTCCAACAAATACTTTTATCTTATTTCCTTCTTATTTTTGTCTAAGCTCAAGGGAGCCAGAGCAGAGGGCTTAAAGGGCCGCGGGTTGCCGACCCCTGGTCTAGCTAATTGGACTTCAAACCAAATCCAAGGGATGAAGTGCAGCACACAAAGCCATTTGAATAAAGTACTTTGAGTATATTGGAGGATTGGAGTATAATCCCAACACACAGTTCAATGATGCCATGTGGAAAATGTACATCTGCTACCCCGAAAACAGCAAAACATGAACAAGCAGAGAGGCATCAACAACAACAACAACAACAACAACCCCTGTGAGTTGAAATGCTGTTTACCTATAATGTGTATTTGCTTCAGGTGCTTCAATCATTGCTCTAATTGGACATAAATCCAAATATCAGGAGTCTAACCGTCCAACCATGTTTGTAATATGGTGGGTCACACATCCCTACCTCCATGTTCATCATTTAGAGTTTAATCCCAATTTGTTCACCTTTTAATTTTCTAAGTATTTTATAATAATGATACAGTACTAACAAGCTATGCCAAAAGCAGCAAAACAAGAACAAGCATAGACGCGTAAACAACAACAACAAAAACAACTAAGAAACAGAAAAGGCAGCAGAACAAACAAACATAATGTAGGTTAATTACTATGTTTGATTTTTATTTAAAGTTGCTTTTACCACATCATAGTCTCGTCAATTGGAAAACGGACACAGCACCAGACATCAGGAGCCAATCCGTGCCACAAAGACATCCCAATAATGTCATTTATGTTCATAATTTGGAGGTTAATCCCAGTACGAGCATCCCAACAGATTGACCTAATCTCAGTTTCTTGTTGAGAGTGAGAAACCCACCTCCCCCGCTGCCTGGCACACACAGACGGGCCAGATGGAAGACTCCCTCACAGATTGCCACAAAGCCAACATGGAGGACAACACCCAGCAACATACAGGCCCGAGCATGAACACTGCCTCACCTTCACACACACACACACACGTCATTTATCACTATATCATGCAACACAACTGCAATGCTGAACCACATTTTCAAATATAACAATAAGAGTATATGTAAATAAACCTGAGTCCCATCACGAGGGCACATTTCAGTGACATTAAACCATTAAAAAGAACATTTAATTAAGTTAACCATTGAGATAAACACATAAAAGCTTCATATATTTAGTAGAAACTGAGATGGGATGCAAGTGCTTTGAGGATGCTCTCCTACAAAAAAAACGTTATCAACCCCAACTGCAGGGATGTGTTGACATTTGAATAATAAGGCCAAAGGGGTTAATTCATGTGTATAATCCATGTTTTGATCTTCCTATTTTAAACTGAAGAAGGAGAAAGTCTTCCCTCCGCACAGATGTCAAAGCTGTGTCCTGAATTATGACCATGGTTGTATAAAAGAGCTGAATACAACACCATTTATTGCTATGAGAGTTACTCGGTGGTGCATGAAGCCCAGAATGGCCCTTACACTACCCGGATGTGGGCCCATTGAGCATGCGCAGTTGGGTTTTCCTCTTAAACCCCGACTACGATCCCCTGCTCTCTGTCAATCAGATTAATCGATAGAGAAAATAACTCTGGATTCATCTTTTAACACGTTTTAAAACTTTAACACCTTAATGATTTAAATAAGGGATATAACAGTGTTCATGCTGGGTATTTTATTTAGCTTAAAAAAAAATTACACGCTGATTTACAGACATCTCTTTCCCCCATGTAAGTCAATGGGAAAAATCCATTATGACATCACGGTAGTTGTAGTACCACCGTGTGGCCACTACGCCCATTCATAAAAACCGGCTTCAACTTCCTTCAGGTTTTAATGACAGGTTGGTTGTTGAGCTAACGTTAGCCTAGCCTCAATGACCGAAGCCCCGGGGGCTTTGTTTACCGACAACACGGAGAAACACCACCGTAGTACACTCTAAATACACCAACACATCTTTATCAGACACATTAAACATGAAACGGGGCAAAAAACTGCGTGTAAATAGCCACAAACGGGAGCTAACTAGCCTAGCAGAGATGGGAGAAGTACTCAGATCTTGTACTTCAGTGAAAGTAGAAGTACTCAGATCTTGTACTTGACTAAAAGTAGAAGTACTCAGATCTTGTACTTGAGTAAAAGTAGAAGTACTCAGATATTGTACTTGAGTAAAAGTAGAAGTACCAGAGTGTAGGAATACTCTGTTACAGTAAAAGTCCTGCATTCAAAATGTTCCTCAAGTAAAAGTAGAAAAGTATTCTCATCAAAATATAGTGAAAGTAGCGACAGTAAAAGTAGTCATTGTGCAGATTGGTCCATTTCAGAATAATAGATATGATATGTTTTATAATGATTGATCATGAAAGTGTTCTCAAAGCTGGTAAAGGTGCAGCTAGTCTGAATGACTTTGTATACTGCAGGGTAGCTGGTGGATTTACTCCAGGTGGAACTAAAGTCTGATTTAACACTTGATTAGATTTCACACCATTCATCCACATCTGTGAAGTAACTAAAGGTATTAAATACATGTAGTAGAGGAAAAGTACACAGTAGTAACAGTTAAATTAAAGTACAAATGTTGTACCTACATAATGCAGCCTATCCCAGGATATACTATAAGCTATTGTGCACAACCTCTTTATTACACTATGTGTATATGGTCAGCAGGTTGGTAAATCAGAGAGTATTCTATTTTATGCTGTATATAATGTTTACTTCTCTGAATATAGGCCTTTATTACTGAGAATACGTGTGTGTTTTAATGTTTACCTTTATTTGATTGAGTAATTATTGTAAAATGCAGTACCTGAGTAAATGTACTTGGTTACTTTACATTACGTCAAGTCAACAACATATTGCTCTTTTTTAATACTATGACCCAGGTTCATCTCAGTATATCTAGCACATAAATATATGTATGTAAGCGCTTTGAGCACCAGGAAAAGCACCAGAAATCACATGTATTATTATCATTATGTATAATATAAATCCCTGCTTCCACTTTAAAATATAATATACTGCAGTTGTCAAATATTCATTGTAGTAAGGTGATTTTATATTTGGTGTAAATACTTGTCCTTATTTAATGACAAATCGTTTTTTTAAATATGTATTACAATATTTACAGAACTTGATTGATGTACTTCATTACTTAAGTTGTCATATATTCATTGTAAGTGTATTAGTGATTTAGTTTATTTTCATAAATATGTATTATTTGTATCCCAATTAGGTATTTGTTGTCTGTAAACAAGGCATTACACACAATGTGAAAATGAATATTAGGAATATTGTATCCATGTATATTTGGTGTAACTACTTTTCCTCATTCTTTTTTAATGATTAGTATTTTTTGGGAATATTTTCCTTTTATAACATCCTCCAGTACTTGAGTACATGTACTTGGTTACTTCCCACCACTGAGAGCCTCTGTGTGTGTGAGCAGCACAAAGAATGAACGTCCGCCATGTTGGAGAGTCCCTTTAAATCTACAGCGTTTCTCCTCTCCTTGAGCCGGTCCTTCTACCGACATTTCGCCCCTCCGTTACCGGGGAATCAGACACACTCACCGGGGGCGGCCGGACCTTACAGATGCCGGTTCTCTCCGCGATGGGTCGGATCTTATTGATGAAGGAGTACGGGTCTCTGAATTCCTCCCAGCTCGGCTCGAACACCGGGCACTCCGGAGGAGGCTGGAACTCGTCCGGCCGAGGCTGGCTCATATCGTCCCCTTAAATAGAGCTCTGAACCCGGCTAGGTGACAGAGGAGTCCCGCTGCAGGGTCACGGTTCTCCTGTAGGAGTTTTTATATTTGTAGTTTTTTTTATAATCCCGATGGCAGTCTGTCGTCAGCAGCACGAGAGGAGGCAGCTTACACACACACTTCGACACTCACAAACACACACTCACACACACACACATCCATGCACAGTGTTCCAAGGCAGTGAGCACGTCCGCTGAAAAAAGTAGACACCCCCCTCAGCTCTTAATAATATTTCCAGTATTCACATGTTTTTCTACTTTCTACTTCCACGCCACTATATTTCAGATGGAAATATTGTATTTAATCCACTAAATGTATCTGATAAGGTAATTTGAAGATTTAGATACATCATACAAAATACATAGATGTGTCATCTGTACAATGCCTCAGGTTAATAACGCTTCTTAATAACAAACTGCATTTCAATAGGTTTGCTTTTTTATTAGTGTTGTGGTGCAATACATTGTTATTTTTCCATTGACTTTATTGTATATAAATACAAGATACACAGTGGTGGAAGTACTATGCTTACTTACAATATACTTACATTTAATTTGAGGTACTTGAAACTAAGACTGCGTACTTTTGCACATCCCTCTTAGAATTTTGCACATTTCTGCACAAAAATACACAAAACTTCACAGGCGTTCTATTTTTAAATATTCTATATTTAGATATATTGTACATAATTGTATAATAAGCTAATTTATGTTTTTTTGTAGTATTTTTTTACATTTGTTTTGTATATTTACCTATATTTATATTTCTTGATTTTGCATACATGCAGACTTTTGTTAATAAACCTGCAACTGATTATATTTCCAGTTTTCCATTGTTTGTAACTCTATACTTCTACACCACTATAACGACATTTTAATGACTATGTTATTGTGGATAAAGATAAGGCTTACAGCGCAGTCTAACGTCAACATAAAAGAGATGTTCATATGCATACTATAATATATTTCATGCAATAAATATTGTAGCTTTTGGTACCTGTTCTTTTCTCTGTGCTCTCTCTCCTGTCTATTAGTGCATGTCAATGGTCTGCAAAGACTCAAATCCCTGTGTTCCTCCAGACACACTTAATGTACTTTTGTTAAACCGAGTACGGTGTCAGGTGTTCCTACTTTAAAAAAGTCTTCCACCAGTATAAATGTGTATGTACATACTGCATTATAAAGTGAAATAAACTAGTAATATGCATGTAAAGTACTTTAAAGGTATATTAAATACAGTAGTTGATTACATATACTTAGTTACTTTCCACCATCCTCGTAGATAATCTAACCCGAGCTGTTCTTTGTTGAACAAACAGGAAAATGTGCATCTTTAAAGCAGGAACTAGTTTTTGATGATGATGATGATGATGTTTGCTCAACTTGCTCCTCAGCACCTCTTCATCTCTGCAGAACAACAAACAGCTTCTAACTGCGAGTACTAGTACTTCCTCTCATCGTGTTTTTTAAGAAATATTGAATATTCTGCAAAACAGTTCTGCTCTTTGTAGACTGTCTAATGTTTACACTTTACACGCGGAGGGATACGTTCAGGTGACACCTTCAGGGGCTGCCGGGACTCGTTGTTTAAATAACCCGGTGAGCGGTCGGATTGGTCGCTTTTCTATAACATCTGCTCACACCGCTCGGATCATGCAGAACGTATTCAAAGTTCATGTTTTAATGCAGTTATAAATCATCATCATAGTTTAGAAAGACACTGAAAACAACCTGCTCATCAGTCAAGGGTGTAGCTTTGGTTTGAGAAGTGTGTGTGTGTGGGGGGGGGGGTCCTCCGCAATGAAACATGTTCTCGATTTGAATCCCATTTCCTGCCTTTCTACAAATACATCAGGGACTATGGTGTTGAAAAGAATCCAAGAAAATGTTGCAGTGTATGTGATGAGGGTGCAAATGTATCTGGTATCCTATCCACGTGAACCTGTTTTATTAGTGGGTGGACCTCACCTCCTCTAGGGGGGTCCTCACCTCCTCCAGGGGGGGTCCACACCTCCTCTAGGGGGGTCCTCACCTCCTCTAGGGGGGGTCCTCACCTAATCTAGAGGGGTCCTCCCCTCCTCTAGGGGGGGTCCGGGTGCATGCACTTCGGGAGGATTTGTTTTAAATGTTGAAGTTAAAACTAAAAGCATCAATCTGCTGCACGTTGAGAGCAACATGGAGATCTCTGGATACATCTCTCAACACTCATACAGAACCGTATATATTTTAACAATCAAAAAATAACTTGATTATCACAACCAGTAACAAATGCATTAACCTTGTTTATTTGATAAACTCCTCTCTCCTTCCTATCTTTATCTTATCTTATGTTACCTAGTTAGCTTTTCATTTATGCATATTTTACTAATCACCTTCTAAACTGTATTTTTTACTGTCCTCTACACATTGGAATTCATTCTTACATTTTTTTTAAACTTAGACTAAAATGAACTATTCTCTCTCTCTCTCTCTCTCTCTCTGCCTACACTGAGCATCAGCAGGAGAGGACTCTTTAAAGTAGGGACACTACATACTGATATACACCTGAACATCAGCAGGAGAGAACTCTTTAAAGTAGGGACACTACATACTGATATACACCTGAACATCAGCAGGAGAGGACTCTTTAAAGTAGAAGACACTACATACTGATATACACCTGAACATCAGCAGGAGAGGACTCTTTAAAGTAGAGTCACTACATACTGATATACACCTGAACATCAGCAGGAGAGGACTCTTTAAAGTAGAGTCACTACATACTGATATACACCTGAACATCAGCAGGAGAGGACTCTTTAAAGCAGAGACACTACATACTGATATACACCTGAACATCAGCAGGAGAGAACTCTTTAAAGTAGGGACACTACATACTGATATACACCTGAACATCAGCAGGAGAGGACTCTTTAAAGTAGAGACACTACATACTGATATACACCTGAACATCAGCAGGAGAGAACTCTTTAAAGTAGGGACACTACATACTGATATACACCTGAACATCAGCAGGAGAGGACTCTTTAAAGTAGAGACACTACATACTGATATACACCTGAACATCAGCAGGAGAGGACTCTTTAAAGTAGAGACACTACATACTGATATACACCTGAACATCAGCAGGAGAGGACTCTTTAAAGTAGAGACACTACATACTGATATACACCTGAACATCAGCAGGAGAGGACTCTTTAAAGTAGAGACACTACATACTGATATACACCTGAACATCAGCAGGAGAGGACTCTTTAAAGTAGAGACACTACATACTGATATACACCTGAACATCAGCAGGAGAGGACTCTTTAAAGTAGAGACACTACATACTGATATACACCTGAACATCAGCAGGAGAGGACTCTTTAAAGTAGAGACACTACATACTGATATACACCTGAACATCAGCAGGAGAGGACTCTTTAAAGTAGAGACACTACATACTGATATACACCTGAACATCAGCAGGAGAGGACTCTTTAAAGTAGAGACACTACACACTGATATACACCTGAACATCAGCAGGAGAGGACTCTTTAAAGTAGAGACACTACACACTGATATACACCTGAACATCAGCAGGAGAGGACTCTTTAAAGTAGAGACACTACATACTGATATACACCTGAACATCAGCAGGAGAGGACTCTTTAAAGTAGAGACACTACATACTGATATACACCTGAACATCAGCAGGAGAGGACTCTTTAAAGTAGAGACACTACATACTGATATACACCTGAACATCAGCAGGAGAGGACTCTTTAAAGTAGAGACACTACACACTGATATACACCTGAACATCAGCAGGAGAGGACTCTTTAAAGTAGAGACACTACACACTGATATACACCTGAACATCAGCAGGAGAGGACTCTTTAAAGTAGAGACACTACATACTGATATACACCTGAACATCAGCAGGAGAGGACTCTTTAAAGTAGAGAGACTACATACTGATATACACCTGAACATCAGCAGGAGAGGACTCTTTAAAGTAGAGACACTACATACTGATATACACCTGAACATCAGAGGAGAGGACTCTTTAAAGTAGAGATACTAGATACTGATATACACCTGAACATCAGCAGGAGAGGACTCTTTAAAGTAGAGACACTACATACTGATATACACCTGAACATCAGAGGAGAGGACTCTTTAAAGTAGAGATACTAGATACTGATATACACCTGAACATCAGCAGGAGAGGACTCTTTAAAGTAGAGACACTACATACTGATATACACCTGAACATCAGCAGGAGAGGACTCTTTAAAGTAGAGACACTACATACTGATATACACCTGAACATCAGCAGGAGAGGACTCTTTAAAGTAGAGACACTACATACTGATATACACCTGAACATCAGCAGGAGAGGACTCTTTAAAGTAGAGACACTACATACTGATATACACCTGAACATCAGCAGGAGAGGACTCTTTAAAGTAGAGAGACTACATACTGATATACACCTGAACATCAGCAGGAGAGGACTCTTTAAAGTAGAGACACTACATACTGATATACACCTGAACATCAGAGGAGAGGACTCTTTAAAGTAGAGATACTAGATACTGATATACACCTGAACATCAGCAGGAGAGGACTCTTTAAAGTAGAGACACTACATACTGATATACACCTGAACATCAGAGGAGAGGACTCTTTAAAGTAGAGATACTAGATACTGATATACACCTGAACATCAGCAGGAGAGGACTCTTTAAAGTAGAGACACTACATACTGATATACACCTGAACATCAGCAGGAGAGGACTCTTTAAAGTAGAGACACTACATACTGATATACACCTGAACATCAGCAGGAGAGGACTCTTTAAAGTAGAGACACTACATACTGATATACACCTGAACATCAGCAGGAGAGGACTCTTTAAAGTATAATAATATACATAACTCTGCATAATTAGTACTTTTAAGTTTGGAGTATTTAGATGACTAGAGACTTTAAACTGCTTCGTCATGATCTGTTGTTGTTATTGATGTTCTGTTGTTGTTATTGACGACTCAGCGCTTTGTTGTTTCAGGGTTTAATTTCTCTGTGACTTTATTCACGTCTCAGGCAAAAGTGAAGGTTAATGTACAGCTTTATAAAATAAAATCATCACATGCAGCTCTGACTCTGTGATTTCTTCAGGGACAAAATAATCAACTGGCACAATTCAGTCATTTTTCTAAAATCTCTAAATATATATATATATAATCTGAGAGCAACAATAAACCTTCTGTATTAAAGAGAATCTAAAACAGTTACAAAAAGATGGATGAGGCAACACGGACGTGTGATGCAGGCCGGGTCATAAGGCGTGTAGCAGCTTCTGCATGAGTAGAAATATATTGCACTTTGAAGACAAACTGAAAAAATAATCCCACAGGTGAGGAGAGTCATGCAGCTCTGAGGGTTCGCTGTGAGGCTAGCTGCCGTCTGTCCGCTCTCTGCTGCTTCTTGAAATGTTGTGTTTCAAGCTGTCAGGATGTTTACAACACGGTGCTCATGGAAACACTTCACTCTTCTTCTTCTTCTTCTTCTTCTTCTTCACTTCTCTCGCAGCACACACACTCCGGCGTCGCAGCGCTGCGTCGCCATGGAGGTCACGACCTCCCAGGAGTCGATGACGGGGTCGTAGCACTCGATGCTGCTGAGCAGAGAGTTCCCGTCGTACCTGGAGACAGGAGGCAGGACATTTCCATTTAAGGATTTTTTTTTTTTATATGGTCGTCATCTCCGAATTTTGACTTTTTATAAGAATTTCGACTTTTTCTCGGAATTCATTTTTTTTTTCCAGAATCTTTTCCCCCCCACAGATTTCAGAATTTTCTTTGAATTCAAATATTCTCAGAATTTTGACTTTTGTAAGAATTCTGTTTTTTTCTCAGAAATTTTTCTACGATTTTTTACATTTTATAAGAATTTGTACTTTTTTCAGATTCTCGACTTTTTCTTGGAATTCCGTTTTTTTCACAGACATTTTTGTTTTGTTATATCGTAAACATCATCGTTATTTTTCCAAATGTTTACCCTTTATAAGAATTTGTACTTTTCTCAGATTTTCGACTTTTATTCGGAATTCGGTTTTTGTTCCAGAATTTTTACTTTTCAAAGAATTTTCACTTTTCACTGAATTTTCTGAATTTGGACTTTTTCTAAGAATTTTTACTTTTCCCCCAATTGTGCCTCGTGTGCCTCACCCTGCGATGGCGTAGAGTCGTCCTCGCAGCACCGTCGCTCCCACGTAGCATCGCGGCGTCGTCATGCAAGCGACCGTCGCCCAGTAGTCCGTCCGGATGTTATAAACCTCCACAGAGTCCAGGTGGGAGACGCCATCAAACCCCCCCACCACGTAGATGTGGTCGTTCAGCAATGCCACGCCGGCGCCTGGAGGAAGCAGGAAGATTGATTTGATTGTGTATATATAGGTATATACACATTTGTTATACATATTTTATATATATTTGATTTTGTATTCGGGATTATGGGAAACTCTCTTTCTCTACACACAAACTGAAAGATTGACAATTAAGTTGACTTTTTGACTTTGACTAAGAGTCTCATAAACACGAGGCGTAGTTCCGGCTCAGGGCTACTTTTTCACCTTTTTTCTGGCCCTCCAAAATCGAGGTTCTTACCGGGCCAACAACCGGGCTGAGTATGCTAAACTAGTGACGGCAAGGGGGCTGCGACTACAACATAGTGAATATATTTGACCGTGATCAAAATGATGCCGAAGTAACAACATACTGATACCGGATAGTAAAAACCATGAATGAATGCTTTAACGAGTCTGCAGACAGACGGCAGGCGAAACACCTTTTAAAATGCGTGTTGTCTAAATGGAGATCGGCTAAGCTAACGTTGTAAATGCTCCGACTACAGACATAAATAAACCAGCGACTGTATTCTCCATGACACAGACTAGCTGAGCTGTGAGCTCTGAGGGCTAACAGCTAACGGCTGATGTTGGTTTTGTGGTTCACATTGAAGATTACGTCATGGCTCCGCCTACACTGCGTTACTATAGTTACTGCCCCAGCTACTAAACTGTAATGGAAACGCAGCATAAAGTGAGCCGGGCCTACCAAGGCCTAGCCATACCGTACTAAGCCGTGCGAGGCCCTGCAGTGGAAAAGCGCCATAAGAAACACACAGAGAGTCAGAAACTAGGGAGGCCCCAATGGGACATTTCCCAGCTGATACGGATGTCTAGAAATCAGAGATAAAACGACCTCTTGTACAGCACCGAGTCACAAGGCCCAACAATACATATTATCATATTTTTTATGTTATTACAGTTTTTCTTCAAATAGTTTTCTATCTGTGTTATTATTTTGTATTTAATTTGATGTATGCAGAATGAAATCAAGTCAAATTCCTCGTATGTGTCAACCTACCTTGTACTAAACCTGATTCTGATTCTACTGCCATCTTCCAATGTCAGGTGAGAGTAATGCATTGTGCATCCCTAACAGAAACACACACACGGTTCTTACCTACCTGAGCGCTTGGTGGCCATTGGGGTGACGCTGGTCCAGTGTCCGGTGTGCGGGTCGTATCGCTCCACCGAGTTCAGGATGTTCAGACCGTCGTACCCTCCTGACAGGAAACAGGAAATCTAACTGTTAGAAATATCTCCCTGGTCCCCGGCTCGAGCTTCAACCTCAGGATCCATGTGTCTGTGATCCTCTCCAGAATGGAGTCATCACACACAGAGCATCAACTAGTTCCTGAACAGTGTCCTTATTGGAGGAGGACATTCAGTGTTTTCCCAACACAAACAATCAGAATCCTTTTTATAATAATAATAATTGCTATTTATTGATTTTTACTTTATTATCTGCCGTTCTTGTTTGTTTGTTTGTCCTGGTTTATTGGTGTTTGGTCACCTGTTGGATGACGTAGAGGAGAGGGTGCTCCGATACTTTCTGTTGACCGTGTGTCCGGACTTGAATATTGTTTGTTCTGTTTGTTTGTTTTATTTTAACTGTATTTTCATTTTTCTTAAAAAAAACACAGAAATTCTTTGATTTTTCCTCAGAATTTTGACGTTTCTTCCGAATTTTGAGAATATTCTCAGATTTCCACCAAATGTTGTAAACACCATGAACTCTATCAGACTACGACCTCTAGTTTGGAGCGCGTCACAGAGAAGAGAACGTTTGAGCCTCTCAGCGACAGAACTCAAAGGGAGATTTGCCGCTATAATTATTATTATTATAATATAAATAAAACGTATAATTAGAGATCTGTACCGAGGCAGTAGATGAGTCCGCTGGCGACCACAAGCCCCGCCCCCTCGCGGGCCGTCTGCATATCTCCCAGCATGCTCCACTGGTCGATGTTCGGGTCGTAGCGCTCCATGCTGGTGTGACGCCGGCTGCCGTCAAAGCCTCCAGCCACATAAATCATATCTGAAGAGCGAAACAACACCAACAACAACAATACTTATTATTATAATAATAATAAAATATAAGGTTTCAAAAAGGTAAAATAGGCAAAAGAATAAATTCGATAAAATGATCAAGAAGTTAACAGATAAGTAAAAAAGTAAGAAAAATACTAAAATAAAAGTGGATACCAAAGAATGTGTAGCAGCTTTTATAAACATTAAATACAAAATAAAAATAGAATAAATTGATCAAACCAAGCAACATTTTACAAATTAAACACAACAGAGAAAAATAAAACAAGTAATGCTTTTAAATCAGTGATGTGAGAGGGTGCCGGGTCACTCAGAGCTTTGTCCACCATGTTTTCAAGATCAATTATAATACTGTAAACTCTCTGAAGATAGTCCCCCTCACCTCCGAGGGTCGTGGCCCCCGCGAGGCCCCGCCGGACGTTCATAGTGGCGACGGTGTACCAGACGCCGTCCTCGTCCGCCGTGTAGTCCAGACACTCCACCGAGCTGAGCCGCGAGCGCCCGTCGTAGCCTCCGATCACGTACACCCGGTCGTGGAGGGAAACCGTCGCCACGTAGCGGCGCTTTCGGGCGATGTTCTGTCCAAAAACACCAATACAAAAATATCGATGAGAAGACAGAAAGATCATTAACAAGTGTTCCCTCCTCAACTAGGCGTGCAGGGGGAAGGAACACAAGAGAAAAGAACAGGGAGAGAGAAAAAAGAGAGGAAGCTGATTTGGGAAAATGAGTAGATAATGTTTAACTATTTGAAAAGGAAGAAAGGCTCTGCAGCCAAGTTACAAAACAAACTTAAGATAAACTAAGTGATACACAAAGATAAACTGGAGCACATCTCCTAACAACGAACAAACACAAGTGAGACATGCAGGTCTCACACAGAGACACCGCACTACACATGCTGCACACATCACACATCACAATTAAACATTAACGTTTCCTCTCTCTTTTGTCTCTCTCTCGGTTATTTTCATATTTTGTTCCTTCCTTTGTCCCCCTAGTTGAGGAGGGAGAGTAACAACAAGGGATTCATTGATATGAGATTTTAGACCGTCTTGCAATAAGCTTTAATATCACTCTAAATCCTATTTTATTATAGTATCTATCAAACCTATATCGATTATTTATAGGATTTCTTATAAATGCTTAATAAGCACCGTAACTTTCATGATATCATTTCTCCGTCATAATCGTTTGTTTTCGTGAACGGCCGACTTTTGAGTGACGGCAAATGCTGCGGCTGCAAGGCATTGTGGGGCAGCATTTTCTCCTCTCCTTCCGGTGAGGGAGGTGCAGTGGTTCCTAAGCTAAAGGAGGTTATAAAGGAAGTTTGAAACCTCCTTTCCTATCATCTGGAGAATCAGAACTTATCATGGCTGCCACTGAGGGGCTTCCGGGTCATTTCACTCCGTTAGGAAGGTTCCTAAGCTAAATGGACGTTTGGAACACAACCTGCGTTTGGCGTTGCAGTTACAACTCTCCGCCAACAGATGGGGGTGCTGCGGCCCCCTCAGCACCCCCCCTTCCCGCGTCCATGGAAAGGGTTAGCTCAAAACATCTGGAGCTGCCACGAATCATCGATTAGACGACGTGTTTATATACATCCATCTAAGCTTTAATATAAATTATTTGTTATGGCATCTATCTTACCTTGATATATTATCTATAGGATTTTATGTAACGGATAATGTGCAGCGAGGCGGTAACGACAAGACTCCCAATATTTAATTGAAATGCTTTTATAGATTTAGAAAATGTTTTTATTGATTTAAATTGACATGCTTCTGCAAAGAAAAATAGTCCGTTGTTACCGTTTGAACTAACGTAGCAACGGCAGGAACTGCTTCGATAGCGGCTTTGCGGACCTTTTTGATTACAGATTTGAAAACATCGTTGCTTGCTTTAAAAGTAGCACAATTCATTATGTCAAACCTTGGGTAGTATCTAGATATCCCTGCCCTGATGCCAAAGGAACTGCAAAATGAATATGTGTCGCCGTTTGATGTCTGGACCGCTGCGTGTTGAGGGTTTCTGCCCCGTAGCTGATCAGCCAGTCTTTAAATAGTTCCGTAATGTGGTCCCTCTCTTCGCCTCTCTTACTTCTCCGCTGTTTTCTTGTCTTTTTCTTTTCTTCGCTGGGGACTCATCAGCCACTAACCATTCATCCAAACTACTGTACTCTCCAAATATATTATAATGAATATTAAAATCCTCCATGTTGCTCTCAGACGGGACGGGAGACAACGGGAAACTAAAGACAAGCAAACAGCCAAACTGTATTCAGTGGAATCGACAGAACTTCTTTCTGCGGATGTGAGCGTCCTTAACAACGGTCAATAAGTCCTTGACAGCGGTCTGTACTACTGGATTAACAACGTGTTCTGAATTGACCAATCAGAATCCAGTATTCAACTAAACCATGTAATAAAAGGTAAATAATCCTCGCAAAACACATTTCTCACACATTCGTTTCTCTAATAAGAAATAATCGTGAAAACATCAATGTTTTAAAACCTCAATATAATTAAAAAAGTGTAATAATAATGATATTTGTAATCCCTGACGTAGAAAGCAGACTGGGTGTGTTTGAACTCACAGGTAGAGAGGTCCACTCCTTAGTCTTGGGGTCGTATTTCTCCACGATGTCGATGGGCGACTGCTGGCTGCCGAACCCTCCGATCACCAGGAGGACCTCTTTGGCTCCTGGAGAGGAACCAGGAACCATCAGAGAACAGGAGAGGAGAGGGGGGGGGGGGGGGAGAGGAGAGGAGGGGGCGAGGAGGGAGGGAGAGGAGGGGGGAGAGGAGGGAGAGGAACCAGGAACCATCAGAGAACAGGAGAGGAGGGGGGAGAGGAGGGAGAGGAACCAGGAACCATCAGAGAACAGGAGAGGAGGGGGGAGAGGAGAGGAGGGGGCGAGGAGGGAGAGGAGGGAGGGAGAGGAGAGGAGGGGGCGAGGAGGGAGGGAGAGGAGGGGGGCGAGGAGGGAGAGGAACCAGGAACCATCAGAGAACAGGAGAGGAGAGAGGGAGAGGAGGGAGAGGAACCAGGAACCATCAGAGAACAGAAGAGGAGGGGGGAGAGGAGGGGGGAGAGGAGAGGAGGGGGCGAGGAGGGAGGGAGAGGAGGGGGGAGAGGAGGGAGAGGAACCAGGAACCATCAGAGAACAGGAGAGGAGAAGGGGAGAGGAGGGGGGAGAGGAGAGGAGGGGGCGAGGAGGGAGGGAGAGGAGGGGGGAGAGGAGGGAGAGGAACCAGGAACCATCAGAGAACAGGAGAGGAGAGGGGAGAGGAGGGAGGGAGAGGAGAGGAGGGGGCGAGGAGGGAGGGAGAGGAGGGGGGAGAGGAGGGAGAGGAACCAGGAACCATCAGAGAACAGGAGAGGAGAGGGGGAGAGGAGGGAGAGGAACCAGGAACCATCAGAGAACAGGAGAGGAGAGGGGGGGAGAGAGGAGAGGAGGGGGGAGAGGAGGGAGAGGAACCAGGAACCATCAGAGAACAGAAGAGGAGGGGGGAGAGGAGGGGGGAGAGGAGGGGGGAGAGGAGGGAGAGGAACCAGGAACCATCAGAGAACAGGAGAGGAGAGGGGAGAGGAGGGAGGGAGAGGAGAGGAGGGGGCGAGGAGGGAGGGAGAGGAGGGGGGAGAGGAGGGAGAGGAACCAGGAACCATCAGAGAACAGGAGAGGAGAGGGGGAGAGAGAGGAGAGGAGGGGGGAGAGGAGGGAGAGGAACCAGGAACCATCAGAGAACAGGAGAGGAGGGGGGAGAGGAGAGGAGGGGGAGAGGAACCAGGAACCATCAGAGAACAGGAGAGGAGGGGGGAGAGGAGAGGAGAGGAGGGGGGAGAGGAGAGGAGGGGGGAGAGGAGAGGGGAGAGGAGAGGGGAGAGGAGGGGGGAGAGGAGAGGAGGGGGGAGAGGAACCAGGATCCATCAGAGAACAGGAGAGGAGAGGGGAGAGGAGAGGAGGGGGGAGAGGAACCAGGAACCATGAGAGAACAGGAGAGGAGGGGGTAGAGGAGAGGGGAGAGGAGAGGGGAGAGGAGAGGAGGGGGGATAGGAGGGAGAGGAACCAGGAACCATGAGAGAACAGGAGAGGAGGGGGGAGAGGAACCAGGAACCATCAGAGAACAGGAGTGGAGGGGGGAGAGGAGGGGGAGAGGAGAGGAGGGGGGAGAGGAGGGGGGAGAGGAGGGGGGAGAGGAGGGGGAGAGGAGAGGAGGGGGGAGAGGAGGGAGGGAGAGGAAGGAGAGGAACCAGGAACCATCAGAGAACAGGATAGGAGAAGGGGGGGGGCGAGAGGAGGGAGGGAGAGGAAGGAGAGGAACCAGGAACCATCAGAGAACAGGAGAGGAGAGGGGGAGAGGAGGGGGAGAGGAGAGGAGGGGGGAGAGGAGGGGGAGAGGAGAGGAGGGGGGAGAGGAGGGAGGGAGAGGAAGGAGAGGAACCAGGAACCATCAGAGAACAGGAGAGGAGAGGGGGGGGGGGCGAGAGGAGGGGGGAGGGATAATGATCACATATCTGGAAACAGCTTTATAAACACGTTTCATATTTAGTGGCTTCAAATCAAAGTTTCATCAGATTTATTTTTGTGATAAAAGTAATTCTAAGATAAATACAAAATGATAATAATAATAATAGTAATAATAATAAATCCATTAGAAACGTATAATATAAGACTTTTCATTTAAATGTGTAAAAAAAATATATATATAATAAAACAAATAAAATAATAAATAAATATAATCAATACAATTTTTTTTATATATAATGAACAAAAATAATATAAAAGATACTAATAAAATAATATAAAAGATACTAATAAAATAATATAAAATAGTATATAATGAATAGTCAGAGTGTGTTTCCCACCGAGCCTGGCCTGCGTCCTCGGGCCCTGCATCTCGCTCCTCAGCTCCGGCCTCAGGTGGAACTTCTTTGCCTCGTCCACCAGGTCTCTGCAGGGCAAGCTGCATCGGACAAGGGGCTGGGAGAGAGGGAGAGAGGGGGTCAGAGGGTGAGAGAGAGATCAGAGGGTGAGAGAGAGAGAGATCAGAGGGTGAGAGAGAGAGATCAGAGGGTGAGAGAGAGATCAGAGGGTGAGAGAGAGAGAGAGATCAGAGGGTGAGAGAGAGAGATCAGAGGGTGTGAGAGAGAGAGAGAGATCAGAGGGTGAGAGAGAGAGATCAGAGGGTGAGAGAGAGAGATCAGAGGGTGTGAGAGAGAGAGATCAGAGGGTGTGAGAGAGAGAGATCAGAGGGTGAGAGAGAGAGAGATCAGAGGGTGTGAGAGAGAGCGATCAGAGGGTGAGAGAGAGAGAGATCAGAGGGTGAGAGAGAGAGATCAGAGGGTGTGAGAGAGAGAGATCAGAGGGTGAGAGAGAGAGAGAGATCAGAGGGTGTGTGAGAGAGAGAGGGTCAGAGGGTGAGAGAGAGAGATCAGAGGGTGAGAGAGAGAGAGATCAGAGGGTGAGAGAGAGAGAGAGAGAGATCAGAGGGTGTGAGAGAGAGAGAGATCAGAGGGTGTGAGAGAGAGAGAGATCAGAGGGTGTGAGAGAGAGAGAGATCAGAGGGTGTGTGAGAGAGAGAGATCAGAGGGTGAGAGAGAGAGAGATCAGAGGGTGAGAGAGAGAGAGAGATCAGAGGGTGTGTGAGACAGAGAGGGTCAGAGGGTGAGAGAGAGAGAGATCAGAGGGTGAGAGAGAGAGAGATCAGAGGGTGAGAGAGAGAGAGAGATCAGAGGGTGTGTGAGAGAGAGAGGGTCAGAGGGTGAGAGAGAGAGAGAGATCAGAGGGTGAGAGAGAGAGATCAGAGGGAGTGAGAGAGAGAGATCAGAGGGAGAGAGAGAGAGAGAGATCAGAGGGTGAGAGAGAGAGATCAGAGGGTGTGAGAGAGAGAGAGAGATCAGAGGGTGTGAGAGAGAGAGAGAGATCAGAGGGTGAGAGAGAGAGATCAGAGGGTGTGAGAGAGAGAGATCAGAGGGAGAGAGAGAGAGAGAGATCAGAGGGTGAGAGAGAGAGATCAGAGGGAGTGAGAGAGAGAGATCAGAGGGAGAGAGAGAGAGAGAGATCAGAGGGTGAGAGAGAGAGATCAGAGGGTGTGAGAGAGAGAGAGAGATCAGAGGGTGTGAGAGAGAGAGATCAGAGGGTGTGAGAGAAAGAGAGAGAGATCAGAGGGTGTGAGAGAGAGAGAGATCAGAGGGTGTGAGAGAGAGAGAGATCAGAGGGTGTGTGAGAGAGAGAGATCAGAGGGTGAGAGAGAGAGAGATCAGAGGGTGAGAGAGAGAGAGAGATCAGAGGGTGTGTGAGAGAGAGAGGGTCAGAGGGTGAGAGAGAGAGAGATCAGAGGGTGAGAGAGAGAGAGAGATCAGAGGGTGAGAGAGAGAGAGATCAGAGGGTGTGTGAGAGAGAGAGGGTCAGAGGGTGAGAGAGAGAGAGAGATCAGAGGGTGAGAGAGAGAGATCAGAGGGAGTGAGAGAGAGAGATCAGAGGGAGAGAGAGAGAGAGAGATCAGAGGGTGAGAGAGAGAGATCAGAGGGTGTGAGAGAGAGAGAGAGATCAGAGGGTGTGAGAGAGAGAGAGAGATCAGAGGGTGAGAGAGAGAGATCAGAGGGTGTGAGAGAGAGAGATCAGAGGGAGAGAGAGAG
Source organism: Notothenia rossii (assembly GCF_949606895.1). Classification (NCBI taxonomy): domain Eukaryota; kingdom Metazoa; phylum Chordata; class Actinopteri; order Perciformes; family Nototheniidae; genus Notothenia; species Notothenia rossii. Next base: position 1,226,967 of record NC_136902.1, read on the forward strand.
AGAGAGATCAGAGGGTGAGAGAGAGAGATCAGAGGGAGTGAGAGAGAGAGATCAGAGGGAGAGAGAGAGAGAGAGATCAGAGGGTGAGAGAGAGAGATCAGAGGGTGTGAGAGAGAGAGAGAGATCAGAGGGTGTGAGAGAGAGAGATCAGAGGGTGTGAGAGAAAGAGAGAGAGATCAGAGGGTGAGAGAGAGAGATCAGAGGGTGTGAGAGAGAGAGAGGGTCAGAGGGTGAGAGAGAGATCAGAGGGTGAGAGAGAGAGAGAGATCAGAGGGTGAGAGAGAGAGAGAGAGATCAGAGGGTGTGAGAGAGAGAGAGAGATCAGAGGGTGTGAGAGAGAGATCAGAGGGTGAGAGAGAGAGAGATCAGAGGGTGAGAGAGAGAGGGTCAGAGGATGAGAGAGAGAGAGAGAGAGAGAGAGAGAGATCAGAGGGTGAGAGAGAGAGATCAGAGGGTGCGAGAGAGAGAGATCAGAGGGTGTGAGAGAGAGAGATCAGAGGGTGTGAGAAAGAGAGAGAGATCAGAGGGTGTGAGAGAGAGAGAGAGAGATCAGAGGGTGAGAGAGAGAGAGGGTCAGAGGGTGAGAGAGAGAGAGAGATCAGAGGGTGAGAGAGAGGGAGATCAGAGGGTGTGTGAGAGAGAGAGAGATCAGAGGGTGAGAGAGAGAGAGATCAGAGGGTGAGAGAGAGAGAGATCAGAGGGTGAGAGAGAGGGAGATCAGAGGGTGTGTGAGAGAGAGAGAGATCAGAGGGTGAGAGAGAGAGAGATCAGAGGATGAGAGAAAGAGAGATCAGAGGGTGAGAGAGAGGGAGATCAGAGGGTGTGTGAGAGAGAGAGAGATCAGAGGGTGAGAGAGAAAGAGATCAGAGGGTGAGAGAGAGAGTTCAGAGGGTGAGAGAGAGAGAGAGAGATCATAGGGTGTGAGAGAGAGAGAAATCAGAGGGTGTGAGAGAGAGATCAGATGGTGTGAGAGAGAGAGAGATCAGAGGGTGTGAGAGAGAGAGAGATCAGAGGGTGAGAGAGAGAGAGAGAGAGAGATCAGAGGGTGTGAGAGAGAGAGAGAGAGAGGGTCAGAGGGTGAGAGAGAGAGAGATCAGAGGGTGTGTGAGAGAGAGAGAGAGATCAGAGTGTGAGAGAGAGAGAGATCAGAGGGTGAGAGAGAGAGAGAGATCAGAGGGTGTGTGAGAGAGAGAGAGAGATCAGAGTGTGAGAGAGAGAGAGATCAGAGGGTGAGAGAGAGAGAGAGAGAGATCAGAGGGTATGAGAGAGAGAGATCAGAGGGTGAGAGAGAGAGAGAGATCAGAGGGTGAGAGAGAGAGAGAGAGAGATCAGAGGGTATGAGAGAGAGATCAGAGGGTGTGAGAGAGAGAGAGAGAGATCAGAGGGTGAGAGAGAGAGAGAGATCAGAGGGTGAGAGAGAGAGAGAGAGATCAGAGGGTATGAGAGAGAGATCAGAGGGTGTGAGAGAGAGAGAGAGATCAGAGGGTGTGAGAGAGAGAGAGGGTCAGATGGTGAGAGAGAGAGAGAGATCACAGGGTGAGAGAGAGATCAGAGGGTGAGAGAGAGAGAGAGATCAGAGGGTGAGAGAGAGATCAGAGGGTGAGAGAGAGAGAGATCAGAGGGTGTGAGAGAGAGAGGGTCAGAGGGTGAGAGAGAGATCAGAGGGTGAGAGAGAGAGAGATCAGAGGGTGAGAGAGAGAGAGATCAGAGGGTGAGAGAGAGAGAGATCAGAGGGTGAGAGAGAGAGAGATCAGAGGGTGAGAGAGAGAGAGAGATCAGAGGGTGTGAGAGAGAGAGGGTCAGAGGGTGAGAGAGAGATCAGAGGGTGAGAGAGAGAGAGATCAGAGGGTGAGAGAGAGAGAGAGATCAGAGGGTGAGAGAGAGAGAGATCAGAGGGTGAGAGAGAGAGAGAGATCAGAGGGTGAGAGAGAGAGAGAGATCAGAGGGTGTGAGAGAGAGAGAGATCCCAGGGTGTGAGAGAGAGAGAGATCAGAGGGTGAAACAGACGGAAAGAGAGAAAGAGATCAGAGGGTGAAACAGACGGAAAGGGAGAGAGAGAGATCAGAGGGTGAAACAGACGGAAAGGGAGAGAGAGAGATCAGAGGGTGAAATAGACGGAAAGGGAGAGAGAGAGATCAGAGGGTGAAACAGACAGAAAGAGAGAGAGAGATCAGAGGGTGAAACAGACGGAAAGGGAGAGAGAGAGATCAGAGGGCGAAACAGACGGAAAGGGAGAGAGAGAAGTCAGAGGGTGAAACTGACGGAAAGGGAGAGAGAGAGATCAGAGGGTGAAACAGACGGAAAGGGAGAGAGAGAGATCAGAGGGTGAAACAGACGGAAAGGGAGAGAGAGAGATCAGAGGGTGAAACAGACGGAAAGGGAGAGAGAGAGATCAGAGGGCGAAACAGACGCAAAGGGAGAGAGAGAGATCAGAGGGCGAAACAGACGGAAAGGGAGAGAGAGAGATCAGAGGGTGAAACAGACGGAAAGGGAGAGAGAGAGATCAGAGGGTGAAACAGACGGAAAGAGAGAGAGAGATCAGAGGGTGAAACAGACGGAAAGGGAGAGAGAGAGATCAGAGGGCGAAACAGACGCAAAGGGAGAGAGAGAGATCAGAGGGTGAAACAGACGGAAAGGGAGAGAGAGAGATCAGAGGGTGAAACAGACGGAAAGGGAGAGAGAGAGATCAGAGGGCGAAACAGACGGAAAGGGAGAGAGAGAGGTCAGAGGGTGAAACAGACGGAAAGGGAGAGAGAGAGATCAGAGGGCGAAACAGACGGAAAGGGAGAGAGAGAGATCAGAGGGTGAAACAGACGGAAAGGGAGAGAGAGAGATCAGAGGGCGAAACAGACGGAAAGGGAGAGAGAGAGGTCAGAGGGTGAAACAGACGGAAAGAGAGAGAGAGAGATCAGAGGGCGAAACAGACGGAAAGGGAGAGAGAGAGATCAGAGGGTGAAACAGACGGAAAGGGAGAGAGAGAGATCAGAGGGCGAAACAGACGGAAAGGGAGAGAGAGAGATCAGAGGGTGAAACAGACGGAAAGAGAGAGTTATAGTGGGAACAGTGGGGGGGATTTAGGTCCAATTCCAAACCAAACCCTACCCACTGCCCCTCCGTCTGAAGTCTCACTCGCAGCTTGTTGCTTTTACTTCGAATATTTAACTAATTGTACGGTGTCACGAAAGGCGCCTTACATTTGGGACGAGAGCCTATTGGGCCTTAATCAGAGTTCGGAGCGTGTGATTGGACGAGAGCCTCACCTCGGGGTCGATCACGTCGGTGATGTATCGCGGCGTCAGCAGCGGCAGCCGCACGAACTCCAGCATCTCGGAGAGGAACGCCTCGCGGTCCTTTCTGTTGTGTTTCACCCAGTTCAGCACGGCCTCGAACACCGGCTCCTCAGAGTCCACCTGCGCAGGGACAGGGGGGCAATACACGTATTAATACACACTCTGAACACAGGGACAGGGGGGCAATACACATATTAATACACACCCTGAACACAGGGACAGGGGGGCAATACACGTATTAATACACACTCTGAACACAGGGACAGGGGGGGTAATACACATTAATACACACTCTGAACACAGGGACAGGGGGGGTAATACACATATTAATACACACTCTGAACACAGGGACAGGGGGGGTAATACACATATTAATACACACTCTGAACACAGGGACAGGGGGGTAATACACGTATTAATACACACTCTGAACACAGGGACAGGGGGGGTAATACACATATTAATACACACTCTGAACACAGGGACAGGGGGGTAATACACATATTAATACACACTCTGAACACAGGGACAGGGGGGCAATACACATATTAATACACACTCTGAACACAGGGACAGGGGGGGTAATACACATATTAATACACACTCTGAACACAGGGACAGGGGGGTAATACACATATTAATACACACTCTGAACACAGGGACAGGGGGGCAATACACATATTAATACACACTCTGAACACAGGGACAGGGGGGGTAATACACATATTAATACACACTCTGAACACAGGGACAGGGGGGTAATACACATATTAATACACACTCTGAACACAGGGACAGGGGGGGTAATACACGTATTAATACACACTCTGAACACAGGGACAGGGGGGGTAATACAGATATTAATACACACTCTGAACACAGGGACAGGGGGGTAATACACATATTAATACACACTCTGAACACAGGGACAGGGGGGGTAATACACATATTAATACACACTCTGAACACAGGGACAGGGGGGGTAATACAGATATTAATACACACTCTGAACACAGGGACAGGGGGGTAATACACATATTAATACACACTCTGAACACAGGGACAGGGGGGCAATACACATATTAATACACACTCTGAACACAGGGACAGGGGGGTAATACACGTATTAATACACACTCTGAACACAGGGACAGGGGGGGTAATACAGATATTAATACACACTCTGAACACAGGGACAGGGGGGTAATACACATATTAATACACACTCTGAACACAGGGACAGGGGGGGTAATACACGTATTAATACACACTCTGAACACAGGGACAGGGGGGGCAATACACATATTAATACACACTCTGAACACAGGGACAGGGGGGGTAATACACATATTAATACACACTCTGAACACAGGGACAGGGGGGGTAATACACATATTAATACACACTCTGAACACAGGGACAGGGGGGTAATACACATATTAATACACACTCTGAACACAGGGACAGGGGGGGTAATACACATATTAATACACACTCTGAACACAGGGACAGGGGGGGTAATACACATATTAATACACACTCTGAACACAGGGACAGGGGGGGTAATACACATATTAATACACACTCTGAACACAGGGACAGGGGGGGTAATACACATATTAATACACACTCTGAACACAGGGACAGGGGGGGTAATACACATATTAATACACACTCTGAACACAGGGACAGGGGGGTAATACACGTATTAATACACACTCTGAACACAGGGACAGGGGGGGTAATACACATATTAATACACACTCTGAACACAGGGACAGGGGGGGTAATACACATATTAATACACACTCTGAACACAGGGACAGGGGGGGTAATACACGTATTAATACACACTCTGAACACAGGGACAGGGGGGGTAATACACATATTAATACACACTCTGAACACAGGGACAGGGGGGGCAATACACGTATTAATACACACTCTGAACACAGGGACAGGGGGGTAATACACGTATTAATACACACTCTGAACACAGGGACAGGGGGGGTAATACACATATTAATACACACTCTGAACACAGGGACAGGGGGGGTAATACACGTATTAATACACACTCTGAACACAGGGACAGGGGGGCAATACACATATTAATACACACTCTGAACACAGGGACAGGGGGGCAATACACATATTAATACACACTCTGAACACAGGGACAGGGGGGTAATACACATATTAATACACACTCTGAACACAGGGACAGGGGGGGTAATACACATATTAATACACACTCTGAACACAGGGACAGGGGGGGTAATACACATATTAATACACACTCTGAACACAGGGACAGGGGGGCAATACACATATTAATACACACTCTGAACACAGGGACAGGGGGGCAATACACGTATTAATACACACTCTGAGCGCAGGGACAGGGGGGGTAATACACGTATTAATACACACTCTGAACACAGGGACAGGGGGGGTAATACACGTATTAATACACACTCTGAACCCAGGGACAGGGGGGCAATACACATATTAATACACACTCTGAACACAGGGACAGGGGGGGTAATACACGTATTAATACACACTCTGAACACAGGGACAGGGGGGGTAATACACGTATTAATACACACTCTGAACACAGGGACAGGGGGGGTAATACACGTATTAATACACACTCTGAACACAGGGACAGGGGGGCAATACACATATTAATACACACCCTGAACACAGGGACAGGGGGGCAATACACATATTAATACACACTCTGAACACAGGGACAGGGGGGGTAATACACATATTAATACACACTCTGAACACAGGGACAGGGGGGGTAATACACATATTAATACACAGTCTGAACACAGGGACAGGGGGGGTAATACACATATTAATACACACTCTGAACACAGGGACAGGGGGGGTAATACACATATTAATACACAGTCTGAACACAGGGACAGGGGGGGTAATACACATATTAATACACACTCTGAACACAGGGACAGGGGGGTAATACACATATTAATACACACTCTGAACACAGGGACAGGGGGGGTAATACACATATTAATACACACTCTGAACACAGGGACAGGGGGGGTAATACACATATTAATACACAGTCTGAACACAGGGACAGGGGGGGTAATACACGTATTAATACACACTCTGAACACAGGGACAGGGGGGGTAATACACATATTAATACACAGTCTGAACACAGGGACAGGGGGGGTAATACACATATTAATACACACTCTGAACACAGGGACAGGGGGGTAATACACATATTAATACACACTCTGAACACAGGGACAGGGGGGGTAATACACATATTAATACACACTCTGAACACAGGGACAGGGGGGGTAATACACATATGAATACACACTCTGAACACAGGGACAGGGGGGGTAATACACATATTAATACACACTCTGAACACAGGGACAGGGGGGGTAATACACATATTAATACACACTCTGAACACAGGGACAGGGGGGGTAATACACATATTAATACACACTCTGAACACAGGGACAGGGGGGGTAATACACATATTAATACACACTCTGAACACAGGGACAGGGGGGTAATACACATATTAATACACACTCTGAACACAGGGACAGGGGGGTAATACACATATTAATACACACTCTGAACACAGGGACAGGGGGGTAATACACATATTAATACACACTCTGAACACAGGGACAGGGGGGGTAATACACATATTAATACACACTCTGAACACAGGGACAGGGGGGGTAATACACATATTAATACACACTCTGAACACAGGGACAGGGGGGCAATACACGTATTAATACACACTCTGAACACAGGGACAGGGGGGTAATACACATATTAATACACACTCTGAACACAGGGACAGGGGGGGTAATACACATATTAATACACACTCTGAACACAGGGACAGGGGGGGTAATACACATATTAATACACACTCTGAACACAGGGACAGGGGGGGTAATACACATATTAATACACACTCTGAACACAGGGACAGGGGGGGTAATACACGTATTAATACACACTCTGAACACAGGGACAGGGGGGTAATACACGTATTAATACACACTCTGAACACAGGGACAGGGGGGTAATACACGTATTAATACACACTCTGAACACAGGGACAGGGGGGGCAATACACGTATTAATACACACTCTGAACACAGGGACAGGGGGGGTAATACACATATTAATACACACTCTGAACACAGGGACAGGGGGGTAATACACATATTAATACACACTCTGAACACAGGGACAGGGGGGGCAATACACGTATTAATACACACTCTGAACACAGGGACAGGGGGGCAATACACGTATTAATACACACTCTGAACACAGGGACAGGGGGGGTAATACACATATTAATACACACTCTGAACACAGGGACAGGGGGGGTAATACACATATTAATACACACTCTGAACACAGGGACAGGGGGGTAATACACATATTAATACACACTCTGAACACAGGGACAGGGGGGGTAATACACATATTAATACACACTCTGAACACAGGGACAGGGGGGTAATACACGTATTAATACACACTCTGAACACAGGGACAGGGGGGTAATACACGTATTAATACACACTCTGAACACAGGGACAGGGGGGTAATACACGTATTAATACACACTCTGAACACAGGGACAGGGGGGTAATACACATATTAATACACACTCTGAACACAGGGACAGGGGGGTAATACACATATTAATACACACTCTGAACACAGGGACAGGGGGGTAATACACATATTAATACACACTCTGAACACAGGGACAGGGGGGTAATACACATATTAATACACACTCTGAACACAGGGACAGGGGGGGTAATACACGTATTAATACACACTCTGAACACAGGGACAGGGGGGTAATACACATATTAATACACACTCTGAACACAGGGACAGGGGGGTAATACACATATTAATACACACTCTGAACACAGGGACAGGGGGGCAATACACGTATTAATACACACTCTGAACACAGGGACAGGGGGGCAATACACGTATTAATACACACTCTGAACACAGGGACAGGGGGGCAATACACATATTAATACACACTCTGAACACAGGGACAGGGGGGTAATACACATATTAATACACACTCTGAACACAGGGACAGGGGGGCAATACACGTATTAATACACACTCTGAACACAGGGACAGGGGGGCAATACACGTATTAATACACACTCTGAACACAGGGACAGGGGGGCAATACACATATTAATACACACTCTGAACACAGGGACAGGGGGGCAATACACATATTAATACACACTCTGAACACAGGGACAGGGGGGTAATACACATATTAATACACACTCTGAACACAGGGACAGGGGGGTAATACACATATTAATACACACTCTGAACACAGGGACAGGGGGGCAATACACGTATTAATACACACTCTGAACACAGGGACAGGGGGGCAATACACGTATTAATACACACTCTGAACACAGGGACAGGGGGGCAATACACATATTAATACACACTCTGAACACAGGGACAGGGGGGTAATACACATATTAATACACACTCTGAACACAGCGACAGGGGGGTAATACACATATTAATACACACTCTGAACACAGGGACAGGGGGGCAATACACATATTAATACACACTCTGAACACAGGGACAGGGGGGTAATACACATATTAATACACACTCTGAACACAGGGACAGGGGGGCAATACACATATTAATACACACTCTGAACACAGGGACAGGGGGGGTAATACACATATTAATACACACTCTGAACACAGGGACAGGGGGGTAATACACATATTAATACACACTCTGAACACAGGGACAGGGGGGTAATACACGTATTAATACACACTCTGAACACAGGGACAGGGGGGTAATACACGTATTAATACACACTCTGAACACAGGGACAGGGGGGGTAATACACGTATTAATACACACCCTGAACACAGGGACAGGGGGGTAATACACATTAATACACACTCTGAACACAGGGACAGGGGGGGTAATACACATATTAATACACACTCTGAACACAGGGACAGGGGGGTAATACACGTATTAATACACACTCTGAACACAGGGACAGGGGGGGTAATACACGTATTAATACACACTCTGAACACAGGGACAGGGGGGGTAATACATGTATTAATACACACTCTGAACACAGGGACAGGGGGGGTAATACACATATTAATACACACTCTGAACACAGGGACAGGGGGGGTAATACATGTATTAATACACACTCTGAACACAGGGACAGGGGGGGTAATACACATATTAATACACACTGAGCGCAGGCACAGGGGGGGTAATACACATATTAATACACACTCTGAACACAGGGACAGGGGGGTAATACACATATTAATACACACTCTGAACACAGGGACAGGGGGGGCAATACACGTATTAATACACACTCTGAACACAGGGACAGGGGGGGTAATACACATATTAATACACACTCTGAACACAGGGACAGGGGGGCAATACACATATTAATACACACTCTGAGCACAGGGACAGGGGGGTTTACAGGGTACAATACACATATTAATACACACGCCCCCCCCCCGCCTGAGGGAAGGTGTGATATTGGTCCAGATGAATAATCTGGCCCAGCCGGTCGTGTGATATCCCTGGCCACCGTGGCGTCGCACCCTGAACAGCTGTTTGGGTGCAGGCTGGCAGAGTCCTCCACGTCATAGCACACTTCTCCGCGGGGTCAGTGCGTCAGGGTGTGCTCTGTCAGCCGCAGCCTCTTTTCTCTCCACGGTTACGAGGGAGAGGTGAGTGAGGCTGCTAACCGGAAAGCCGGTCAGAAACAGTGAGATGTGTTGTTGTGGGACGACAGCGCATGTATACATCGGGGCTCCGCCCGCTCACTGTACCCATAGAGTCCAGAAGAGGGCGGACCCTCTGAGAGATATAACGAGGGGTTATGTATACTAACCCTTGTTATATAACTCATCTCTTTGGACTCCACTTCCAGAGATAGAATTACTAACAAAGCACTTATATACTAATAAAGGGCTGGCTTATCTAAAGCCAGTTGAGTAGCACTTGAGATGTTTGGCTCTATGAAACCTGATGAACTAATATGATTCTGTTTTTTCAAGTTTGTATTTTATTGGTCGAATGCCGCTTGCTGAAGAGAAGTAAAGGATGACAGTAAGGAGGCGAGGCCTCCTTTTATGCGGTGAGATGCATTCAGGTAGGCCCGCCCCGGAGCCGTCTAGAAAGTCTCAGTGGATGAATGCTTGCATGATATGATTGAGGGGAGTACCCAGAGTCCAGGAGAGGGCTCCGCCTGTGTTTATTTAACAAAGGTTACAATACGTAACCCCTTGTTTCCTCTCGTGTTTCATCTCGTGTTTCCTCTCGTGTTTCCTCTTTTGTTTCCTTTCGTGTTTCCTCTTTTGTTTCCTTTCGTGTTTCCTCTTTTGTTTCCTCTCGTGTTTCCTCTCGTGTTTCCTCTCGTGTTTCCTCTCGTGTTTCCTTTCGTGTTTCCTCTCGTGTTTCCTCTCGTTTCCTCTCGTGTTTCCTCACCTGTATCTTGTGTTTCCTCACCTGTATCTCGTGTTTCCTCTCGTGTTTCCTCTCGTGTTTCCTCACCTGTATCTCGTCGCACTTGATGAGCTTCTCCACCTCGGCCTGGCAGAGCAGCATGAACTCTTCGTGCTGGACGACCTCTGAGAAGTGTTTCTGGGAGAAGAGTTCAGCCGCCTGCATCAGATCCAGACAGTTGTGAGTCTCTGCAAAGTCCCGGATCCCGAGGCAGTTTGTGGGGTCCAGCTGCCCCTCCAGGAAGTCACAGCAGGCGCGCTTCACTCCTGAGGAAGCAGGGGAACATGAGTTAAAGGTCTCTATCATACTACTTCAGGCGCATATCACAGCTCTCAGATATATACAAATATATAAAAAACATGTCTCTGAAGTGTTCTGCTCCAAACCCCTAACAGATCCTTCTAGCCTCATCCTTGGTCTGTTGCTTCTTCACCTTTGAGTGGATGCCCCTGAACGCACCTTTGAGTGGATGCACCTGAACGCACCATTGAGTGGATGCACCTGAACGCACCTTTGAGTGGATGCACCTGAACGCACCATTGAGTGGATGCACCTGAACGCACCTTTGAGTGGAAGCACCTGAACGCACCTTTGAGTGGAAGCACCTGAACGCACCTTTGAATGGATGCACCTGAATGCCCCTTATAGTGGATGCACCTGAACGCACCTTTGAGTGGATGCACCTGAACGCACCTTTGAGTGGATGCACCTGAACGCACCTTTGAGTGGATGCACCTGAACGCACCTTTGAGCTGCAGTAAGCACGCGGCCGGCAGTAGTTCCTGAACGTTTTCCACCGTCACCAGAACCGTCTCCGTGTACACGAAGTCCAGAAGAATCTCCATCGTAGATGCTGTCAGACCCTGGATATCAACGAAGGACTTCCCCTTCTCTGCCAGCTGCACACACACACACACACACACACACACACACACACACACACACACACACACACACACACACACACACACACACACACACACACACACACACACACACACACACACACACACACACACACACACACACACACACACACACACACACACACACACACACACACACACACACACACACACACACACACACACACACACACACAGTCAATAATAACTAGCAATTGAACTAACTTGTGCAATTGAAGACGCTGCTTTTCATTAAATCAAATAGTTATTCATATCTCACACTAATTGTATTCTCTTAGCTTTTTACATGACTGTTTTTAAATGTATTTAAATATTTATTTGATGTGTTTCTGTTGCACTTTATTTGTGTGCTTTATAAATGTCTGTTTATCTGTTATCAGGTGTGAACGCTTCAGGTGGGTTAACACCTGATAGACGCAAATTTGCTCGGATGGCATCAATTGAAGGGGGGCGCTTCAATCGCGAGAGTTCCATTTTTTTCAACTTGAGCGTCAAAATCACGTGACACGTTCGGGCGTTAGCCAATCAGTGATGAGGATCTCAGCATGCCGTCACTGACGTTGAATCATAAGAGCAGCATAAGAGATGTCCCGCCTCTTATACCCTATCACGTACAATGTGTCGGAGCGATGGCCAATAGGAGTGCGAGTGTTCCATAGTGATGTCACCATGATCCGGAAGTACACAGAGGAGTTTTGGATGCTAACTCTAAGCCTCTGTGAGACATCCTTAGAGTGTTACCTCGCTGGTGAACATGGCGCAGAAGTAGTCGCTGCAGGCCGCGAGGACGATCCGGTGCGCGGGGAAGTCGGCCGTGTTCACCCTCAGCGTGATGTCACACAGCGTGTTGCTCTTCCTCAGAGCGTTCATGGCGTTCAGGATGGATTTGGCGTGAGAGTTGGTCATGATGTCTTTGGGAGCCATGTTTCCCCCGGAGGCGCCGCCCGACCTCAGGCTGCTCCAGGAACCTGAGAGAGGAGGAGGAGGAGATCTGATGAGGAGAGAGTCTTCATCACTGCATCCTCTGAACATGCAGCTCTGAGTATTAAAGCTATACTAGTTTCATATTTGGGTGATTAGTCTAAATCACAACATAGTACGTTCAAATAATGACTGATATATGTAAACACAGGGTTACACAAACACATGTAGTTCTTATTATTAGTTCACCATATGCTTGACATACTAAATGTATCTCCTAATATCACAAACAAGTAGCAATATAACAATATTATTTAAATTGGACCAAAAGGTACAATACTGGAGTAAAGGAACTTAGTTACTTCCCACCCCTGTATACTTCCTGATTGAAATGAAGTGCACCTTGGGTGATATTGTGCATGCTAGTGTTTTGACTTTAATGCAGTGAATGTGTTTCTGCAGCCACTCACCGTTAAAGGATCTGAGAACTGTTTCCACCGCTGGGAGGCAATGACTGTAAGAGCTGCAGCTACACATGAGCCATCAGCAGCTACACACACTACACACTGCAAACACACACAGATCCAGCAGCTACACACACACCAACAACAACCACCACAGAGGATAATACCTGTGTGCAAAACAGCTGATCCAAAGCTAACTGAGCCCTGCTAGCTCTCCTGCTGTCAGTCAGAGAGAAGCTTTACACTACAGGTAATCCATGGTGACTCTGACAGGTCACTCTGGAACTCCTCACACTCTCAAGTGTCTCAAATATCCGGTCACATCCCCCCAGGTGCGGCTTTAAAGCAGGTACAATGGCTCGTTTTGCAGCAGCAGCAGGGTCACTGCACTACAGACGTAAACAGAACATTACGTGACTGTGCGTGCGCGCTCCCGCCGCCCAGACGGAGACGCGAGTGATGCAGCGTGACGTCACTTACCAGACGCAACACATGCTCCACCGGACTTGAGGACCCCTCGACTTTATTGTATGTAGAATGTATGATATTGAATAAAATAAATAAAATAAATAAAATAAATAAAATAAATAAAATAAATAAAATAAATAAAATAAAATGCTCCGCTCTCCAGTCCAGCAGGGGGCGGTAATGCACTCTTTTCATTGGTCCCAACAGCTAATAAACGTCAGAGAATAATACGTTGTAGTTCCCCCGTTTGGCCACTAAACGGAAATCTGCTTCACCGTTGGCGCACTTCCTTCCTGGAGGTTTTAGAGGAGGAGCAGCGGCTGTTTCCGGTTACACGAGAGAGAGAAACACGGTAAGAATCTGAGAAAACTGTTTAAAAAGAACCGTAAAAAAGAACCGGGGAGCTACGGTTCTCCTGAGTCCGGGGGGAGAGGCTGTGGAGACGGACTGACATGGAGGCAGAGTGTCGGGAGATCGATGAGACCGGGAGCTGGAGCGCCGTTTATCAGGTGAGTCTCTGCGGGGAGAAGAGGCACTTTCTGCGGGGCGAATAGGGGAAAATAGGCCGGTAGTGGAGCTCCTTATCCGGGGAGAAGAGGGGGAAACAGGCCGGTAGAAAGGCTCCTTCTGCGGGGAGAAGAGGCACTTTCTCCGGGGAGAAGAGGGGGAAATTGGCAGGTAGTGGAGCTCCTTCTGCGGGGAGAAGAGGCTCCTTCTGCGGGGCAAATCGGGGAAAACAGCCCGGTAGAGAGACTACTTATACGGGGAGAAGAGGGGGAAACAGGCCGGTAGAGAGTCTCCTTCTGCGGGGAGAAGAGGGGGAAACAGGCCGGTAGAGAGGCTCCTTCTGCGGGGAGAAGAGGGGGAAACAGGCCGGTAGAGAGGCTCCTTCTGCAGGGAGAAGAGGAGGAAACAAGCCGGTAGTGGAGCACTTTCTCCGGGGAGAAGAGGGGGAAACAGGCCGGTAGTGGAGCACTTTCTCCGGGGAGAAGAGGGGGAAACAGGCCGGTAGTGGAGCACTTTCTCCTGGGAGAAGAGGGGGAAACAGGCATGTAGTGGAGCACTTTCTCCAGGGGGAAGAGAGGGAAACAGGCCGTTAGTGGTGCACTTTCTCCGGGGAGAATAGGGGGAAACTGGCTGAGGCTGCTGGATGTATTTATGCTCAAAAAGTCTGCATTAAATGTTTTTATTATAATAAAAGTATTTAATTAATTGTATCTGATGTAGTGATATATTGTTACATATTTTTTAAACATGGAATATAGTTAGTGTTGGAAGAGTTTAAGCTTTAGTGTAAGCAGTAGTAACAATGGAATGATTGTATGTAAATATATTTAAAATATCATTACTCCTTTCAGTATTTGTATTATTTGCTATTACTGAGTAAAGTCCAGCATTCAAAATGTTACTTAAAATTATTACTATTGTCATTTTATTAAATATAATAACACTGGGTGGATGTATTTGTTTTTAAGTATTTATTACACTGTTGCTTCTGCTCCTTGTAACAAACTGCTTCTGTATTAATGCTTTGAAGTGAAAGTAACATACGCCCTAAAATATACTTAACACTTAGTACTCATCATGCAGTTGTCTTATTACAGTAACGTATATATTATATCACTGGATTAATGTATGTCAATATTAAAAAATACATTTAACATGTGAAATGTGTGATACTACTACTTTTAACAAAGTATTTGTACTTTTGACCCGAGTGAAAGTGCAGTATTTAAAATCTTAGTTTAAATGATCATTGTTACTATGTTATTAAATATTATAAAATGGGTTATTGTATATAAATGTGTATTCAAACACGGCCTCAGATGAACCTATTTTACAATATCTCTTACTAAAAATATCCCGTAATACCAGCTCAGCGTGACTCAGCTGGTATTTCACTATTTTCACAGTTTATTCAAAACAGTTGACACACACACACACACACACACACACACACACACACACACACACACACACACACACACACACACACACACACACACACACACACACACACACACACACACACACACACACACTCACACACACAGTGAAGCTAATGTTAATATGTTGTGTTCTTCATTGTGTCCCAGGAGATCCGACAGCAGTCGTGTGAGCTGCCGTGTAAAGTTGCCAAATTGCCTGAAAACAAGAACAGGAACCGTTACAGAGACGTCACCCCGTGTGAGTTCCAGACTCTCAGTTATTATGTTGTGCAGTTCAGTGTGTGAGAGTTAGCCATCCGGCAGCTGACCTCTGGTTTCCTCTTTTCTCTCCGTCAATATGCAAATATCTTCTGTGTGTGCCTTCGAGTGTGAAACTCATTAGGCTGAAACTCCAGCCTGCTTTGAACTGAAGAGATGTCTGATGTTCAGCGGGTGTCTGGTGTTCAGCGGGTGTCTGATGTTCAGCGGGTGTCTGATGTTCAGCGGGTGTCTGGTGTTCAGCGGGTGTCTGATGTTCAGCGGGTGTCTGATGTTCAGCAGGTGTCTGGTGTTCAGAGGGTGTCTGATGTTCAGCGGGTGTCTGATGTTCAGCGGGTGTCTGATGTTCAGCGGGTGTCTGATGTTCAGCGGGTGTCTGGTGTTCAGCTGGTGTCTGATGTTCAGAGGGTGTCTGATGTTCAGCGGGTGTCTGGTGTTCAGCGGGTGTCTGATGTTCAGAGGGTGTCTGGTGTTCAGAGGGTGTCTGATGTTCAGAGGGTGTCTGATGTTCAGCAGGTGTCTGATGTTCAGAGGGTGTCTGATGTTCAGAGGGTGTCTGATGTTCAGCGGGTGTCTGATGTTCAGCAGGTGTCTGATGTTCAGCGGGTGTCTGATGTTCAGCGGGTGTCTGATGTTCAGAGGGTGTCTGATGTTCAGCGGGTGTCTGGTGTTCAGAGGGTGTCCGATGTTCAGAGGGTGTCTGGTGTTCAGAGGGTGTCCGATGTTCAGAGGGTGTCTGGTGTTCAGCGGGTGTCCGATGTTCAGCAGGTGTCTGATGTTCAGCAGGTGTCTGATGTTCAGCAGGTGTCTGATGTTCAGCAGGTGTCTGATGTTCAGAGGGTGTCTGATGTTCAGCAGGTGTCTGATGTTCAGAGGGTGTCTGATGTTCAGAGGGTGTCTGATGTTCAGCGGGTGTCTGATGTTCAGCAGGTGTCTGATGTTCAGCGGGTGTCTGATGTTCAGCGGGTGTCTGATGTTCAGAGGGTGTCTGATGTTCAGCGGGTGTCTGGTGTTCAGAGGGTGTCCGATGTTCAGAGGGTGTCTGGTGTTCAGAGGGTGTCCGATGTTCAGAGGGTGTCTGGTGTTCAGCGGGTGTCCGATGTTCAGCAGGTGTCTGATGTTCAGCAGGTGTCTGATGTTCAGCAGGTGTCTGATGTTCAGCAGGTGTCTGATGTTCAGCAGGTGTCTGATGTTCAGAGGGTGTCTGATGTTCAGAGGGTGTCTGATGTTCAGCGGGTGTCTGATGTTCAGCGGGTGTCTGATGTTCAGCAGGTGTCTGATGTTCAGCAGGTGTCTGATGTTCAGAGGGTGTCTGATGTTCAGCGGGTGTCTGATGTTCAGAGGGTGTCTGATGTTCAGCGGGTGTCTGATGTTCAGCGGGTGTCTGATGTTCAGCAGGTGTCTGATGTTCAGCAGGTGTCTGATGTTCAGCAGGTGTCTGATGTTCAGAGGGTGTCTGATGTTCAGAGGGTGTCTGATGTTCAGCGGGTGTCTGATGTTCAGCAGGTGTCTGATGTTCAGCAGGTGTCTGATGTTCAGAGGGTGTCTGATGTTCAGAGGGTGTCTGATGTTCAGCAGGTGTCTGATGTTCAGCAGGTGTCTGATGTTCAGAGGGTGTCTGATGTTCAGAGGGTGTCTGATGTTCAGCAGGTGTCTGATGTTCAGCGGGTGTCTGATGTTCAGCGGGTGTCTGATGTTCAGCGGGTGTCTGATGTTCAGGGGGTGTCCGGTGTTCAGCGGGTGTCTGATGTTCAGGGGGTGTCCGATGTTCAGCGGGTGTCCGGTGTTCAGCGGGTGTCCGATGTTCAGCGGGTGTCCGATGTTCAGCGGGTGTCCGATGTTCAGCGGGTTTCCGATGTTCAGCGGGTTTCCGATGTTCAGCGGGTTTCCGATGTTCAGCGGGTGTCTGACGTTCAGCGGGTGTCCGATGTTCAGCCTGCAGACCATTGACATGCATTAACAGTGCAGGAGAGCCGCGCAGGGATGCAGCTGATATCATCTCCATGTCTACAAAGCAAACACCTGTTTTTGAGAAGACTCTTTATTCTCCTGACGTTTGGTCCTAAACACACAGACATGTTTTAATGTTTCTCCCTCCTCCTCCTCCTCTTCCTCAGTTGACCACAGTAGAATATGTCTACAGTTTGGTACCAACAACTACATCAATGCCAGCCTGATCCCAGTGGAGGAGGCGCAGAGGAACTACATCCTCACTCAGGTAAACAAGGACTTAATGTCAACATGTGTCCCCTCTTCTTCATGTCTCTTCTACATCAACATGTGTCCCCTCTTCCTCATGTCTCTTCTACATCAACATGTGTCCCCTCTTCTTCATGTCTCTTCTACACCAACATGTGTCCCCTCTTCCTCATGTCTCTTCTACATCAACATGTGTCCCCTCTTCTCCATGTCACTTCTACATCAACATGTTTTTTCCCTCTTCTCCATGTCTCTTCTACATCAACATGTGTCCCCTCTTCTTCATGTCTCTTCTACATCAACATGTACATCAACATGTGTCCCCTCTTCTTCATGTCTCTTCTACATCAACATGTGTCCCCTCTTCTCCATGTCTCTTCTACATCAACATGTGTCCCCTCTTCTCCATGTCTCTTCTACATCAACATGTGTCCCCTCTTCTCCATGTCTCTTCTACATCAACATGTGTCCCCTCTTCTTCATGTCTCTTCTACATCAACATGTACATCAACATGTGTCCCCTCTTCTTCATGTCTCTTCTACATCAACATGTGTCCCCTCTTCTCCATGTCTCTTCTACATCAACATGTGTCCCCTCTTCTCCATGTCTCTTCTACATCAACATGTGTCCCCTCTTCTTCATGTCTCTTCTACATCAACATGTGTCCCCTCTTCTCCATGTCTCTTCTACATCAACATGTGTCCCCTCTTCTCCATGTCTCTTCTACATCAACATGTGTCCCCTCTTCTTCATGTCTCTTCTACATCAACATGTGTCCCCTCTTCTTCATGTCTCTTCTACATCAACATGTGTCCCCTCTTCTCCATGTCTCCTCTACATCAACATGTGTCCCCTCTGTGGAAAGAGACTCTGAAAGTTTCAGGAACAAAGATTCTCTCTCTTTTTGATCCATTTCTATAAAAACCTGTCTGAAAATGAGCTGTTCAGATTTTGGTCACTTTATGATGTCATAACGATGTGTTGTCTTGAGTAGCCATTAGCCAATCAGCAACCAAGGTACCCCCCCCCCTCCTAGAGCTCCATTGAGTTCTTTGTAACCAAATGTCTCTCAGAGGGGCGTGGGGAGGGGCTCCTTATTTTCATCTAAAGTAACAGACAGAGAATCAGCACTTTGGAAACAGGGCTGAAACAGAGGGGATTATGGGTAATGCTGCAATGATCTGTTTGGTGTTTCAGCCAATCAGAGACAGGCTCTGGATATATCTGAGCCCTGTGATACATTGATGAGAAACAGGATGATAGGCGACCTTTAAAGTCAGTGCACACGTTTCATTTCATTATTATTGTTTTACACGTTTGAAATAAATCACATCAGAGTTGGTCGTGGTCAGTTTCATGCAGGAACTATTTTCTCCGTCTCGAATCACCGCACAGAGGAAGTGTGGATGCACGCTTCCTCTGTGCAGTGAGACGAGACAAAGAGTTGGCTCCATAGAATAACAGCATCCAAGATGTTAATAGCATTAGCACTGTTACAAATATGCAGACAGGAGAACATGCATCTTATCGTTCTCCTGTCTGCACATGTTTGGAATGAAACTGTATTTCGAGCTTATGAGAGATGTCTACTTCCTTGAGTCCTTAATATCAGGTTGTTGTTCATATGCAGATTATTGAGTTAACATTAATAGATATATGTCTGGGAGTGTCGCTGCCTTCCCGCTGTGTTTCCTGGAGCCACCTTTAAACACACGTCTGACACGTTGTCTTTAGTTTGATCAGTTTTACTCAGACTGCTCAGTCCAAATGAAAACTCAAATCATTCCCTCACCTTCAACAAAGAAAAGGTTCCTTTACAAAAGGGTAAACTAGCTTAGATCAGCTTTCTTTCTATATACATTGAGTGCGTCTCCACACAAGAAGCCCTTTGTCTCTCAAAGACTGAGGCACCCTGGGAATTGTAGTCTTTTGTGCTCCATGGACTACAGATGTTGCAGCGAGAACAGAAATCTGACGCTGTCCGCAGAGCGTTCAGGAGACGTTCGGATCACATCTGGAAAAGTTCTGCATTTTAGACGTGAATAAGTGGTTTTTAAGAATAGCGCGCCTCTCTGAGGTCTTGCACGGTTTTTACCGAGTTTTACTCAGAATTAGAACTTATTTTTATTGAGTTTCACTGGGTATAAAAAAACATTTTATTAACTAGCTTTTTTGAGAATAAAACCCTTTTTGTTATTGAGCTTTACTTAGAATTAAACACTTATTTAATCGAGAATTAAACACTTATTTAATCGAGAATTAAACACTTATTTAATCGAGAATCAAACGCTTATTTAATCGAGAATCAAACGCTTATTTAATCGAGAATCAAACGCTTATTTAATCGAGAATCAAACGCTTATTTAATCGAGAATCAAACACTTATTTAATCGAGAATTAAACGCTTATTTAATCGGGAATCAAACACTTATTTAATCGAGAATTAAACGCTTATTTAATCGAGAATAAAACGCTTATTTAATCGAGAATTAAACGCTTATTTAATCGAGAATCAAACGCTTATTTAATCGAGAATCAAACACTTATTTAATCGTTAGCTACTCTTTATTATTGCTGCCTTACCTGCTATGTCACTTCCTCCCTGCCTGTGTTTCAGGGACTTCCCAACACCTGTCTTTATTAAGTTGTTCTGAGAATAAACCACCACATTGTTA
Source organism: Notothenia rossii (assembly GCF_949606895.1). Lineage (NCBI taxonomy): Eukaryota > Metazoa > Chordata > Actinopteri > Perciformes > Nototheniidae > Notothenia > Notothenia rossii. Next base: position 1,247,741 of record NC_136902.1, read on the forward strand.
TTCTACTGTGCAATAATCCAAATCATTATAATATCTCAAAACCTTAATATGTTCACAAAATGTCCTTATTTGTCTTTATTTGTATTTGATTGACAACACGTGATTTCTCTCTGTATTTGAGACGCTAGCTGCTCTTTGTTTCTGCTGCCTTTGTCTACCTGCTATGTGACTCTCTCTCCGTTCCCCCGGCTGTGCTTCAGGGCCCTCTCCCCAACACCTGTGGGAGCTTCTGGGAGATGGTGTGGGAGCAGAGGAGTCGAGGCGTGGTGATGCTCAACAGAGTCGTGGAGAAAGGATCCGTGAGTCCCTCAGTTTCTCTTTGATTGGTTTCGAACGTGCAAAACAATAATACAAAAAATAATGAAACGAAACAAGAGAACTATGACACTGGTCAGACTAGGGTTAGGGTCCAATGAGTCGCACTACAGGATAAGAATACGTGTGAAACTCAGGCTGTCTGAGAACTCCCTGTTGAAGCCAATTTTTTGTTTTGGGAATATGTCGATTAATATTCTCATTTAACTTCAACCTCTGTAGTCCATAGGATATAGAAAACTACAAATCCCAGCCACTGTTAAAGGTACACGTCCTGCATTCAAAGGTAGTCACTAAAGCTCCTTTAAACCTCCTCACAGAGCAGATTATCTTTATTAACGTGTAAAACAATAATTAAAATAATAATAAAATTAAACATGACAGTTATGACACGGTACAAAGTTAAGCAGTAACACATTGATAAACTACAATTATTAGAAGAAGTTCACACCCCTTCTCCCAAAAACGTGTTCTCCCCACTGTGTTCCAGGGTCAGTGAACTCACCACGTCTCCTCCCGTGTGTTTCAGATTAAATGTGCTCAGTACTGGCCTCAGAGAGAGGAGGGAGACGCCGTGTTCGAAGACACCAACTTCAAACTCACCTTCGTCTCCGAGGACGTGAAGTCTTATTACACCGTGAGGCAGCTGGAGCTGGAGAACCTCTCGGTGAGTCGGAGGCTTTCTGTCCGATATCTCAAAGGATCCCCCAATTTGGGATCAACAAAGTACGATACGATACGCAGAGATGTAGAAGTACACACCCTTTACTCAAGTAGAAGTACACACATCCTTTACTCAAGTAGAAGTACAGATACTCATGTTTAAAAATACTCTGGTGAAAGTAGAAGTACTGACTAAACTTCTTTCCTCAAGTCAAAGTAAAGAGGCTTTGAAATGTACTTCAGTAAAAAGTACCCATAACTAGCAGCTGTTTTAAAGAGTACCTGACCTCCCTTTATATTAATAGAACAATAATGTCATTGTTAGCTAATGAATGTTTCCATGGTGACCAACGGCAACATGACAACGTTTCCATTGGTCCCTCTTCTTTAGAGAAGACCAGGAAATGATGGATACACGGATCGTGTTCAAATCAATAGGCACGCAATGACTCTAAATAATAATGATCACGCCACAAACACACATTCAGACTAAAGGAACCAGCCTGTTTGGAAAATGAGAGAAGTAGAAAGTACAGGTATTTGAGTTCAACATGTAAGAAGTAGAAAGTACAGGTATTTGAGTTCAACATGTGAGAAGTAGAAAGTACAGGTATTTGAGTTCAACATGTAAGAAGTAGAAAGTACAGATATTTGAGTTCAAAATGTAAGAAGTAGAAAGTACAGGTATTTGAGTTCAACATGTGAGAAGTAGAAAGTACAGGTATTTGAGTTCAAAATGTAAGAAGTAGAAAGTACAGGTATTTGAGTTCAACATGTAAGAAGTAGAAAGTACAGGTATTTGGGTTCAACATGTAAGAAGTAGAAAGTACAGGTATTTGAGTTAAACATGTGAGAAGTAGAAAGTACAGGTATTTGAGTTCAACATGTAAGAAGTAGAAAGTACAGATATTTGAGTTCAAAATGTAAGAAGTAGAAAGTACAGGTATTTGAGTTCAACATGTGAGAAGTAGAAAGTACAGATATTTGAGTTCAAAATGTAAGAAGTAGAAAGTACAGGTATTTGTGTTCAACATGTAAGAAGTAGAAAGTACAGGTATTTGAGTTCAACATGTAAGAAGTAGAAAGTACAGGTATTTGAGTTCAACATGTGAGAAGTAGAAAGTACAGATATTTGAGTTCAACATGTAAGAAGTAGAAAGTACAGATATTTGAGTTCAACATGTGAGAAGTAGAAAGTACAGGTATTTGTGTTCAACATGTAAGAAGTAGAAAGTACAGGTATTTGGGTTCAACATGTAAGAAGTAGAAAGTACAGGTATTTGAGTTCAACATGTAAGAAGTAGAAAGTACAGGTATTTGAGTTCAACATGTAAGAAGTAGAAAGTACAGGTATTTGAGTTCAACATGTAAGAAGTAGAAAGTACAGGTATTTGTGTTCAACATGTAAGAAGTAGAAAGTACAGGTATTTGAGTTCAACATGTAAGAAGTAGAAAGTACAGGTATTTGAGTTCAACATGTAAGAAGTAGAAAGTACAGGTATTTGAGTTCAACATGTAAGGAGTAGAAAGTACAGGTATTTGAGTTCAACATGTAAGAAGTAGAAAGTACAGGTATTTGACTTCAACATGTAAGAAGTAGAAAGTACAGGTATTTGAGTTCAAAATGTAAGAAGTAGAAAGTTCAGGTATTTGTGTTCAAAATGTAAGAAGTCAAAGTAAAAAGATGTCAGAAACATAAGTAGTGGAGTAAAGTACTGATGCCAGAAAAATGCACTTAAGTACAGAAACAAAGTATTTGTACTTCACTACTTCTGTAGGTTTTGTTGCTCTGAGCCCAGGATTAGCTGAAAAGAGTCCAGGAAGCCTATTCACAAGTTAACAGCGTTTAATAAAACAATGACACGATGATACAATGAAATTGCAAAATGGCGAACAGCTGTGCTTCCACTGCATGGGATCAGGATGAGAAAGAGACCGACTTCCTGGGTCACATATTTATCATCTGAAGTCTTCTCCCATTGGTTGGCGTCGACGGGGGCAGGGAGGGGCTAGGTTCGGCCTCTTCACATAGGTGTGTCCATGTGATCTTAACATTATTTCCTAAAGTATCACATGACCAGATAAACCATCAGAACACCTAACAGCCTATTGACGTCCAGCATGTCGACGTCCATCATGTCAACGTCCAGCATGTCGACGTCCAGCATGTCGACGTCCAGCATGTCGACGTCCAGCATGTCGACGTCCAGCATGTCGACATCCAGCATGTCTACGTCCATCATGTCTACGTCCAGCATGTCTACGTCCATCATGTCTACGTCCAGCATGTCTACGTCCATGATGTCAACGTCCAGCATGTCTACGTCCATCATGTCTACGTCCATCATGTCTACGTCCATCATGTCTACGTCCAGCATGTCGACGTCCAGCATGTCGACGTCCAGCATGTCGACGTCCAGCATGTCGATATCCAGCATGTCTACGTCCAGCATGTCTACGTCCATCATGTCTACGTCCAGCATGTCTACGTCCAGCATGTCTACGTCCATGATGTCAACGTCCAGCATGTCTACGTCCATCATGTCTACGTCCAGCATGTCTACGTCCATCATGTCTACGTCCAGCATGTCTACGTCCAGCATGTCGACGTCCATCATGTCTACGTCCAGCATGTCTACGTCCAGCATGTCTACGTCCATGATGTCTACGTCCATCATGTCTACGTCCATCATGTCTACGTCCATCATGTCTACGTCCAGCATGTCGACGTCCATCATGTCGACGTCCAGCATGTCGACGTCCATCATGTCTACGACCATCATGTCTACGTCCAGCATGTCTACGTCCAGCATGTCTACGTCCATCATGTCTACGTCCACCATGTCTACGTCCATGATGTCTACGTCCATGATGTCTACGTCCATCATGTCTACGTCCATCATGTCGACGTCCAGCATGTCTACGTCCAGCATGTCTACGTCCAGCATGTCTACGTCCATGATGTCTACGTCTATCATGTCTACGTCCAGCATGTCAACGTCCATCATGTCTACGTCCATCATGTCTACGTCCATCATGTCTACGTCCATCATGTCTACGTCCATGATGTCTACGTCCATCATATTCATATTTTAAGAAAAAGTCAGAATTTTCCGATTTTCAGAGACAAATACGAATTTTCAGATTGAACTCAAGTATATTCCCATCAAGTATATTCCCATCAAGTATATTCACATCAAGTATATTCACAACCAGCATGTTAATATAGAGACCGACTTCCTGGGTCACATATTTATCATCTGAAGTCTTCTCCCATTGGTTGGCGTCGACGGGGGCAGGGAGGGGCTAGGTTCGGCCTCTTCACATAGGTGTGTCCATGTGATCTTAACATTATTTCCTAAAGTATCACATGACCAGATAAACCATCAGAACACCTAACAGCCTATTGACGTCCATCATGTCGACGTCCAGCATGTCAACGTCCAGCATGTCTACGTCCAGCATGTCTACGTCCAGCATGTCGACGTCCAGCATGTCTACGTCCAGCATGTCTACGTCCATGATGTCAACGTCCATGATGTCAACGTCCAGCATGTCTACGTCCATCATGTCTACGTCCAGCATGTCGACGTCCAGCATGTCGACGTCCAGCATGTCTACGTCCAGCATGTCTACGTCCAGCATGTCTACGTCCATGATGTCTACGTCCAGCATGTCTACGTCCATCATGTCTATGTCCATCATGTCTACGTCCATCATGTCTACGTCCAGCATGTCGACGTCCAGCATGTCTACGTCCAGCATGTCTACGTCCAGCATGTCTACGTCCATGATGTCTACGTCCATCATGTCTACGACCATCATGTCTACGTCCAGCATGTCAACGTCCAGCATGTCTACGTCCATCATGTCTACGTCCATCATGTCTACGTCCATCATGTCTACGTCCATCATATTCATATTTTAAGAAAAAGTCAGAATTTTCAGATTTTCAGAGACAAATACGAATTTTCAGATTGAACTCAAGTATATTCCCATCAAGTATATTCCCATCAAGTATATTCCCATCAAGTATATTCACATCAAGTATATTCACAACCAGCATGTTAATATAGAGACCGACTTCCTGGGTCACATATTTATCATCTGAAGTCTTCTCCCATTGGTTGGCGTCGACGGGGGCAGGGAGGGGCTAGGTTCGGCCTCTTCACATAGGTGTGTCCATGTGATCTTAACATTATTTCCTGAAGTATCACATGACCAGATAAACCATCAGAACACCTAACAGCCTATTGACGTCCATCATGTCGACGTCCAGCATGTCGACGTCCAGCATGTCGACGTCCAGCATGTCGACGTCCAGCATGTCGACATCCAGCATGTCTACGTCCAGCATGTCTACGTCCATGATGTCAACGTCCAGCATGTCGACGTCCAGCATGTCGACGTCCAGCATGTCGACGTCCAGCATGTCAACGTCCAGCATGTCTACGTCCAGCATGTCTACGTCCAGCATGTCTACGTCCAGCATGTCGACGTCCAGCATGTCTACGTCCAGCATGTCTACGTCCAGCATGTCTACGTCCATGATGTCAACGTCCAGCATGTCTACGTCCAGCATGTCGACGTCCAGCATGTCTACGTCCAGCATGTCTACGTCCAGCATGTCTACGTCCAGCATGTCTACGTCCAGCATGTCAACGTCCAGCATGTCTACGTCCATCATGTCTACGTCCAGCATGTCGACGTCCAGCATGTCGACGTCCAGCATGTCGACGTCCAGCATGTCGACGTCCAACATGTCTACGTCCATGATGTCTACGTCCATCATGTCTACGTCCAGCATGTTTACTTCCAGCATGTCTACGTCCATCATGTCTACGTCCAGCATGTCTACTTCCAGCATGTCGACGTCCAGCATGTCGACGTCCAGCATGTCGACGTCCATCATGTCTACGACCATCCTGTCTACGTCCAGCATGTCTACGTCCATCATGTCTACGACCATCATGTCTACGTCCAGCATGTCAACGTCCAGCATGTCTACGTCCATCATGTCTACGTCCAGCATGTCTACGTCCAGCATGTCGACGTCCATCATGTCTACGTCCATCATGTCTACGTCCATCATGTCTACGTCCATCATGTCTACGTCCATGATGTCTACGTCCAGCATGTCGACGTCCATCATGTCTACGTCCAGCATGTCTACGTCCAGCATGTCTACGTCCATGATGTCTACGTCCAGCATGTCGACGTCCATCATGTCGACGTCCATCATGTCGACGTCCATCATGTCTACGTCCATCATGTCGACGTCCATCATGTCTACGTCCAGCATGTCTACGTCCAGCATGTCTACGTCCATGATGTCTACGTCCAGCATGTCGACGTCCAGCATGTCGACGTCCATCATGTCTACGTCCATCATATTCATATTTTAAGAAAAAGTCAGAATTTTCAGATTTTCAGAGACAAATACGAATTTTCAGATTGAACTCAAGTATATTCCCATCAAGTATATTCCCATCAAGTATATTCCCATCAAGTATATTCACATCAAGTATATTCACAACCAGCATGTTAATATAGAGACCGACTTCCTGGGTCACATATTTATCATCTGAAGTCTTCTCCCATTGGTTGGCGTCGACGGGGGCAGGGAGGGGCTAGGTTCGGCCTCTTCACATAGGTGTGTCCATGTGATCTTAACATTATTTCCTAAAGTATCACATGACCAGATAAACCATCAGAACACCTAACAGCCTATTGACGTCCAGCATGTCGACGTCCAGCATGTCGACGTCCATCATGTCGACGTCCATCATGTCGACGTCCAGCATGTCTACGTCCATCATGTCGACGTCCAGCATGTCGACGTCCAGCATGTCTACGTCCAGCATGTCTACGTCCAGCATGTCGACGTCCAGCATGTCGACGTCCAGCATGTCTACGTCCAGCATGTCTACGTCCATGATGTCTACGTCCAGCATGTCTACGTCCAGCATGTCAACGTCCAGCATGTCTACGTCCATCATGTCTACGTCCAGCATGTCGACGTCCAGCATGTCGACGTCCATGATGTCTACGTCCATCATGTCTACGTCCATCATGTCTACGTCCATCATGTCGACGTCCATCATGTCGACGTCCATCATGTCTACGTCCAGCATGTCGACGTCCAGCATGTCGACGTCCATCATGTCGACGTCCATGATGTCTACGTCCATCATGTCTACGTCCATGATGTCTACGTCCATCATATTCATATTTTAAGAAAAAGTCAGAATTTTCAGATTTTCAGAGACAAATACGAATTTTCAGATTGAACTCAAGTATATTCCCATCAAGTATATTCCCATCAAGTATATTCACATCAAGTATATTCACAACCATCATGTTAATATAGAGACCGACTTCCTGGGTCACATATTTATCATCTGAAGTCTTCTCCCATTGGTTGGCGTCGACGGGGGCAGGGAGGGGCTAGGTTCGGCCTCATCAAGTATATTCACATCAAGTATATTCACATCAAGTATATTCACAACCGGCATGTTAATATACTGAATTATCAGATTTTCGAAAAAAATGTCAGAATTTTTTGATTTTCAAAAAAACTCAGGATTTTCAGATTTTCAAAAAAAACTCAGAATTTTAAGATTTTCAAAAAAAACTCAGAATGTTTTGATTTTTCAATAAAAAATATGAATTTTCAGATTTTCTAAAGAAAATTTTTTCGGAAAAAAGTCAGAATTTTGATATATCATACTTTAATGGTCAGATCAAGTCTGAAATGCTCCTTGCATCACAGCAGCTCCATGTGTAACATCAACATGGACAGATATCAATATCAGAGGCGAGGGAGATTCTCCACTAATAATTAATTATCAGTTTTACTCACAGTTGTGATGGAGACTTTTAGACCACTGCTCACCTCTCAACCCCCCTCCCGCCCCCCCCCCCACAGACTGCAGAGACTCGAGAGATCCTCCACTTCCACTACACCACCTGGCCAGACTTCGGGGTCCCTGAGTCCCCCGCCTCCTTCCTGAACTTCCTGTTTAAGGTGCGAGAGTCGGGCTGTTTGACCTCTGAGGGTCCGGTGGTCGTTCACTGCAGCGCCGGCATCGGACGCTCCGGGACCTTCTGCCTGGTGGACAGCTGCCTCCTGCTGGTGAGAGCACTACATTACATTACGTTACGTTACCTTACGTTACATTACCTTACCTTACCTTACCTTACCTTACCTTACATTACCTTACCTTACCTTACGTTACATTACCTTACGTTACATTACGTTACATTACCTTACGTTACATTACATTACGTTACATTACCTCACGTTACATTACGTTACCTTACCTTACGTTACATTACATTACGTTACATTACTTCACGTTACCTTACGTTACATTTCCTTACCTTAGGTTACCTTACCTTACGTTACGTTACCTTACGTTACCTTACATTTCCTTACATTACCTTACGTTACATTTCCTTACCTTACGTTACCTTACATTACGTTACGTTACGTTACATTACCTTACCTTACATTACGTTACATTACCTTACGTTACATTACCTCACGTTACATTACATTACATTACGTTACGTTACATTACCTTACCTTACATTTCCTTACCTTACCTTACGTTACATTACATTACATTTCCTTACCTTACGTTACCTTACCTTACATTACGTTACGTTACATTACCTTACCTTACATTACGTTACATTACCTTACGTTACATTACCTCACGTTACATTACGTTACATTACCTCACGTTACATTACGTTACCTTACCTTACGTTACATTACCTCACGTTACCTTACGTTACATTTCCTTACCTTAGGTTACCTTACATTACCTTACCTTACGTTACCTTAAATTTCCTTACCTTACGTTACCTTACCTTACATTTCTTTACCTTACGTTTTCTTACCTTACGTTACATTACCTTACGTTGCCTTACCTTACATTTCCTTACCTTACGTTGCCTTACCTTACATTTCCTTACCTTACATTTCCTTACCTTACGTTACATTACCTTACGTTACCTTACATTTCCTTACCTTACATTACCTTACCTTACATTTCCTTACCTTACGTTACATTACCTTACGTTACCTTACATTTCCTTACCTTACATTACCTTACCTTACATTTCCTTACCTTACGTTACATTACCTTACGTTACCTTACATTTCCTTACCTTACGTTACATTACCTTACGTTACCTTACATTTCCTTACGTTACCTTACATTACCTTCCCTTACATTTCCTTACCTTACGTTACATTACCTTACGTTACCTTACATTTCCTTACATTAACTTACATTACCTTACCTTACGTTACATTACCTTACCTTACCTTACATTTCCTTACCTTACGTTACGTTACCTTACATTTCCTTACCTTACGTTACCTTACCTTACATTTCCTTACCTTACGTTTTCTTACCTTACGTTACATTACCTTACGTTGCCTTACCTTACATTTCCTTACCTTACGTTGCCTTACCTTACATTTCCTTACCTTACGTTACATTACCTTACGTTACCTTACATTTCCTTACCTTACATTACCTTACCTTACATTTCCTTACCTTACGTTACATTACCTTACGTTACCTTACATTTCCTTACATTACCTTACCTTACGTTACCTTACCTTACGTTACATTACCTTACGTTACCTTACATTTCCTTACCTTACGTTACATTACCTTACGTTACCTTACATTTCCTTACCTTACATTTCCTTACATTACCTTACCTTACGTTACCTTACCTTACATTTCCTTACCTTACGTTACATTACCTTACGTTACCTTACATTTCCTTACCTTACATTACCTTACCTTACATTTCCTTACCTTACGTTACATTACCTTACGTTACCTTACCTTACCTTACATTTCCTTACCTTACGTTACATTACCTTACGTTACCTTACCTTACCTTACCTTACATTTCCTTACATTACCTTACCTTACGTTACCTTACCTTACATTTCCTTACCTTACGTTACGTTACCTTACGTTACATTATCTTACGTTACCTTACCTTACATTTCCTTACCTTACGTTACGTTACCTTACGTTACATTATCTTACGTTACCTTACCTTACATTTCCTTACCTTACGTTACGTTACCTTACATTTCCTTACCTTACGTTACCTTACGTTACCTTACCTTACGTTACGTTACCTTACGTTACATTATCTTACGTTACCTTACGTTACATTATCTTACGTTACCTTACCTTACGTTACTTTACCTTACGTTACATTATCTTACGTTACCTTACGTTACCTTACATTTCCTTACCTTACGTTACGTTACCTTACGTTACATTATCTTACGTTACCTTACGTTACATTATCTTACGTTACCTTACGTTACATTATCTTACGTTACCTTACCTTACGTTACTTTACCTTACGTTACATTATCTTACGTTACCTTACATTTCCTTACCTTACGTTACGTTACCTTACGTTACATTATCTTACGTTACCTTACGTTACATTATCTTACGTTACCTTACCTTACGTTACTTTACCTTATGTTACATTATCTTACGTTACCTTACATTTCCTTACCTTACATTACGTTACGTTACGTTACATTACCTTACCTTACATTACGTTACATTACCTTACGTTACATTACCTCACGTTACATTACATTACATTACATTACGTTACGTTACATTACCTTACCTTACATTTCCTTACCTTACCTTACCTTACATTACATTACATTTCCTTACCTTACGTTACCTTACCTTACATTACATTACATTACGTTACGTTACATTACCTTACCTTACATTACGTTACATTACCTTACCTTACATTACCTCACGTTACATTACGTTACATTACCTCACGTTACATTACGTTACCTTACCTTACGTTACATTACATTACGTTACATTACCTCACGTTACCTTACGTTACATTTCCTTACCTTAGGTTACCTTACATTACCTTACCTTACGTTACCTTAAATTTCCTTACCTTACGTTACCTTACCTTACATTTCCTTACCTTACGTTTTCTTACCTTACGTTACATTACCTTACGTTGCCTTACCTTACATTTCCTTACCTTACGTTGCCTTACCTTACATTTCCTTACCTTACATTTCCTTACCTTACGTTACATTACCTTACGTTACCTTACATTTCCTTACCTTACATTACCTTACCTTACATTTCCTTACCTTACGTTACATTACCTTACGTTACCTTACATTTCCTTACCTTACATTACCTTACCTTACATTTCCTTACCTTACGTTACATTACCTTACGTTACCTTACATTTCCTTACCTTACGTTACATTACCTTACGTTACCTTACATTTCCTTACGTTACCTTACATTACCTTACCTTACATTTCCTTACCTTACGTTACATTACCTTACGTTACCTTACATTTCCTTACATTAACTTACATTACCTTACCTTACGTTACATTACCTTACCTTACCTTACATTTCCTTACCTTACGTTACGTTACCTTACATTTCCTTACCTTACGTTACCTTACCTTACATTTCCTTACCTTACGTTTTCTTACCTTACGTTACATTACCTTACGTTGCCTTACCTTACATTTCCTTACCTTACGTTGCCTTACCTTACATTTCCTTACCTTACGTTACATTACCTTACGTTACCTTACATTTCCTTACCTTACATTACCTTACCTTACATTTCCTTACCTTACGTTACATTACCTTACGTTACCTTACGTTACCTTACATTTCCTTACATTACCTTACCTTACGTTACCTTACCTTACGTTACATTACCTTACGTTACCTTACATTTCCTTACCTTACGTTACATTACCTTACGTTACCTTACATTTCCTTACCTTACATTTCCTTACATTACCTTACCTTACGTTACCTTACCTTACATTTCCTTACCTTACGTTACATTACCTTACGTTACCTTACATTTCCTTACCTTACATTACCTTACCTTACATTTCCTTACCTTACGTTACATTACCTTACGTTACCTTACCTTACCTTACATTTCCTTACCTTACGTTACATTACCTTACGTTACCTTACCTTACCTTACCTTACATTTCCTTACATTTCCTTACATTACCTTACCTTACGTTACCTTACCTTACATTTCCTTACCTTACGTTACGTTACCTTACGTTACATTATCTTACGTTACCTTACCTTACATTTCCTTACCTTACGTTACGTTACCTTACGTTACATTATCTTACGTTACCTTACCTTACATTTCCTTACCTTACGTTACGTTACCTTACATTTCCTTACCTTACGTTACCTTACGTTACCTTACCTTACATTTCCTTACCTTACGTTACGTTACCTTACGTTACATTATCTTACGTTACCTTACGTTACATTATCTTACGTTACCTTACCTTACGTTACTTTACCTTACGTTACATTATCTTACGTTACCTTACGTTACCTTACATTTCCTTACCTTACGTTACGTTACCTTACGTTACATTATCTTACGTTACCTTACGTTACATTATCTTACGTTACCTTACGTTACATTATCTTACGTTACCTTACCTTACGTTACTTTACCTTACGTTACATTATCTTACGTTACCTTACATTTCCTTACCTTACGTTACGTTACCTTACGTTACATTATCTTACGTTACCTTACGTTACATTATCTTACGTTACCTTACCTTACGTTACTTTACCTTATGTTACATTATCTTACGTTACCTTACATTTCCTTACCTTACGTTACGTTACCTTACGTTACATTATCTTACGTTACCTTACGTTACATTATCTTACGTTACCTTACGTTACATTATCTTACGTTACCTTACCTTACGTTACGTTACCTTACGTTACATTATCTTACGTTACCTTACGTTACCTTATCTTACGTTACCTTACGTTACATTATCTTACGTTACCTTACGTTACCTTACATTTCCTTACCTTACGTTACGTTACCTTACGTTACATTATCTTACGTTACCTTACGTTACATTATCTTACGTTACCTTACGTTACCTTACCTTACATTCTGCCTGGTGGACAGCTGCCTCCTGCTGGTGAGAGCATTACCTTACATTACATTCTTAATGTTTCTCTGTTTTTGGCTTTTTAACATTTAACAAACTATGAATGTGTCATACCCACTTAACGGGAAGAAACTCAGCTTTCAGACAATATTAACAATGTTTAGCTAAACGCAACACAAGGGTAATAACAAGCTTCTGAATTAGCCCTGAGAGAAAAAATGCTAACGCACTTAGCACAGAACTCACGGTAGAAATACTTTATTACTTATCGGATCTGCACAAACAAGATATCAGATTAAAGCTGAGATTCCACAGATTCTAGGGGTATCATCACTGAGCGATCAAATCTCACGGCAGCGAAGGCGAAACCAGACGACTTCACTTTACGCCAAAACGGCAAATATGTCTTACCTTTTGCTTTTTCACATCAAAGGGATGTAATAACGTAACCAGATGAGTGAGGCAGCGCCCGGTATCATCATACAGACACACGCCTGTTATCTAACCGACAGGTCCGCACGCACTCTCCAGACCAAACACTCTTGTCTTATTCATTTAAGCATTTCCTTATTAGTTTATGCAGCCAACCCCCCCAACCCCCCAAATGCATAACCAGCCGCTTAATGCGCAGTGAAGATTCGGTAATGAATAAAAAATAAGCATTTATTCACGAACTAAATCAGGAGACCTTTAAAGTTTTACGTCCGATTCGCTCTCTGTACACAGCTCCAGTTTGGGCATTGGCCTGTCATCAGATTTAGTTTTTAGTTGCTGCTGCAGCGGAAGTTTAGTACAATTATTTTTGATGAAATACTCCAAATCTCCACCCTCCATCATTGCATTTGCTTCAGTTGCTTTTCTACTTTCTAACGGCGGGGATGACAGTTACAGTACGAACTGAAGTTGATGAGATTTGATTGGATTGTGAGGCAAGGGAAGCCAGCCGCCTCCGGCTTCCCTTGCCATGGCCCTGACCAATCACAGGTTGGCGGGGGCATGACGTGAGCCTCATCTGATTGGTCACATTTTTGTTTTACTATGTTCAATCTGAATTTACTTTAAAATAAAAACATCTATATTGATTCTGACTCTTCTACATCTAACTCACAGGTTTATCATTACTTTGAGAACAAAGATGATTAATTTGCTCCTTTTAGAAGATATGGTCCTTTGTTCTGGGAATGTCATTTTCGAGCCTGAGACCTGGAAAACAGGTTAAGTGCAAAATATAGAATAACACTTAAAACCTGATTATTATTAAAAGTATCTAAGTGTAAACAGTTTGAGAGCTCTTATATTTAAAAGCTTAAATGTGATTTAATTTACCTGATTGTTTGTTTTATATTTTAAAGGCAAGGCAAGTTTATTTATACAGTACTTTTCAACACAAGGCAACTCAAAGTGATTTACAAAAATGAAAGACATTGAGAGCATTAAAAAGCAAAGATAATGAAACATGAATAAAAGTCTTCAGCCTGGATTTAAAAGCAGTCAGAGTTCCAGATATTTGGAAACATCCATTATAGTTATTTTGACACTTTTCCGTTCATCCTTGTCTTTCATCCATGTTGCACCCCCAGTCAAAGCTTAACTGTGATGGAATCTCCCCGACTGTTGTTTCATATTCAAGTTTAAACGTGGCTGTGATCTCCCCGTCTCCCCCCCAGATGTCGGCCCGTAAGGACCCGTCCTCGGTGAAGGTCCGGGAGGTTCTGCTGGAGATGAGGCGGTACCGGATGGGTTTGATCCAGACGGCCGATCAGCTCCGGTTCTCCTACCTCGCCGTCATCGAGGGCGCCAAATACATCGGGGGGGACACCAGTCTGCAGGTAACCCCCCCCCCCCCCCTCCATTACAGGATAGGTCACAGATTGAGTCACTACCTACCCGAGCTTTAGTATTCAGTTTGAATAACGAGTTGTTTTGATTTGATGCTGAAACGTTTGAGCTTCTAACTTTAGTACGGTTTGAATGCGGGGCTTTTGCTTTAACAGAGGATGGGAGTTGTAGTTTTTTATATCCTATGGACTACAGAGGTTGACAGTATTGATTGACCTTCTCCCAAAACAAAAACTGGCTTTAACAGGGAGTTTTCAAACTGATGTTTAACCTGCAGTACGACTCATTTGACTTCGTCCACGTCTAACAGTCTCTCTGATGTTCCCATGAAATGAACAAATTGAGCAGCACATGTGTTGAGTGGAGAGAGAAGTAATACATACATGTTATTTGTGTCACCACGTAGTTTAGTGCATTACATCTTAGTCACATTTCACTCTCTTCCATTCAGGTTAAGCCGTTTAAGACATGTTGTTTGATTACCAATTGTATTTGTGTATTTCTGCAGGAGTCGTGGAAGGAGCTTTCTAAGGAGGAAGGCGAGCCTCCAGAGTTCACCCCTCCTCCTCCCCCCCCCAGAGACCCTCCCGTCGACCAGGTGGAGTTTGGCTTCTTCCCCGAACACCAAGAGGTCCTCCAGCAGGCGCAGACACGCAGCCTGGGGTAAACGTTCATATATATATCCTTTATTCAACCAGGTCATTTTGCAAATCAAGAAAATAAATGTTGTCTTAAAACGGTGAAGTAACACTCACAGTTTCACTCACACGCTCAATGAACGATCTCTGGTCTCGCACAACACGTCACCAACACGTCACCATCACGTCACCGACACGTCACCAACACGTCACCATCACGTCACCATCACGTCACCATCACGTCACCAACACGTCACCATCACGTCACCATCACGTCACCGACACGTCACCAACACGTCACCATCACGTCACCATCGCGTCACCATCGCGTCACCAACGCGTCACCAACAGGTCACCATCACGTCACCGACACGTCACCAACACGTCACCATCACGTCACCATCACGTCACCATCACGTCACCAACACGTCACCATCACGTCACCATCACGTCACCGACACGTCACCAACACGTCACCATCACGTCACCAACACGTCACCATCACGTCACCATCACGTCACCAACACGTCACCATCACGTCACCAACACGTCACCAACACGTCACCATCACGTCACCAACAGGTCACCATCACGTCACCGACACGTCACCAACACTTCACCATCACGTCACCATCACGTCACCATCACGTCACCAACACGTCACCAACACGTCACCATCACGTCACCAACACGTCACCATCACGTCACCATCACGTCACCATCACGTCACCATCACGTCACCAACACGTCACCATCACGTCACCAACACGTCACCATCACGTCACCAACAGGTCACCATCACGTCACCGACACGTCACCAACACGTCACCAACACGTCACCATCACGTCACCATCACGTCACCAACACGTCACCAACACGTCACCAACACGTCACCATCACGTCACCATCACGTCACCAACACGTCACCAACACGTCACCAACACGTCACCAACACGTCACCATCACGTCACCAACACGTCACCAACACGTCACCAACACGTCACCAACACGTCACCATCACGTCACCATCACCAGAATGAGGCGAAAAGTGTTAAAGGAGGTGGAAATCACTACAGTCTGGGCGTGTTGAGAGCTGTACATACACTAGGGATGTGCATCTCCATCACTGAGGCCGATGCGATGCGCATCTCGATACGTTACCACGATACGATACATTAACGATACCTTTGAAACACCAGGCGATGCGATACGATACGATTCACCCCTGTTGCGATACAGTTCGATACGATTTGATTCAACATTATGCGATTCGGGGCGATACGATGCGATTCAACACGATGCAAAAATAATGATACTTCAATATGGTACGACAGAGGATTTTTGTTTTATTCCTGATATGCAGCAAATCATACATTAACAAAAAAGTGCTTTACATATTTGGTACTGCACATCCCATCATGCCGTTTATGTTTTTACCTTTAAAAGCTCTCCAGAGTACAATTGTATAACACCTCACAGTTAAACAATGTAAGGATGCATTAGTCATGATTAACAATGTGCAAATAACAGCTACCATAGAGCAATGCCCATACAGCTGCCAGCCTGATGTGCTTAACACTCAGAGGCTAACTCACCAGTGAGCAGAAAGCATTGGTTTCTATCTGAACAATAAAGAAAACAAATAACCTTTCACAAACAGGTATTTCATAACTGCTTACAGTAAGGAAGACATTTAAATTATGATTGGCCGTCACAGGCTGCTGTAAGCTAAACACCTCTCTCTGACAGAACACCTCACAGAGTGATTTAACTCATATGTCTCACTTTCAGGTTTCTCTTTTCAGCCGCAGACCCCATGTCGCCTCTTTATGTGCGTCGCTAAGTTCCTCGTACTACTTGTGTACTTTAAAGCGGCTCGGCATCGTTAACAATTTGCGAGTGATTTTTCAAGTTGACCGTCTGTAGTAATAGTGCCGCGCACATATACCATCAGGACGTTACTGATGGGGTGCGGCTGCGGAGTGATACTGTGTGTATGCAAGTCCGCATCTAGGACGGATCTATGTATCATGGCTGTAGACTTGTTAAGTAATAAAGATACCTCATACAAAGGTCTAAGGATACCTTATTACTCTCCATGACCTGCGGTCAACTATATAGCATAAATGACTATTACACCGTCTTTCTTGAACAATCCGAAGTGTTGCCAAACGTTTGATTTGTAGGTATTTTTCGCTGCGCTGTGTTTCTCTTTCTCCTCAACTTCCGTGTGTGTTGATAACTGAGACTCTCGTTCTCCGTAGTGGCGAAGCAAATATCAAAGATCGTCTCTGCTGAACGTTGACAAGATAAGGGGATTTTATATGAATGAATCGGTTTTTTACCGATGCAAAGACGCTACGCAATCGATGCATCGCGAGTTCAACCCAAACTGTAGCCGATGTGCACTCTTTCAACCGGTGCACTCGCATCTTGAACGTTTATGCCGGTGCACCGATGCGAATCGGTGAATCTTAACATCTCTAACATACACACAAGGGGAGTTAGTTGGTTCCATAAGAGGTGAGTGCTAAACGAGTGTAATGTTTGATGTTAGCTAACAAGGTATACTCCCGTGTTTTTTTCGTTAGGAATAGCGTGATCGCTGTGCATGCTGTGGATAACATTAGTGTTGGCAAGGACAAGGCACACAGAACACTAGTTGCTAGAACAAAACACAGGAGTGTACCTTTAGCTAATGTTAGCTAGCTGACATTAACGTTACGCATTGCACTCGTCCAACACTCGGACCCCTTGTGCAGCCGGGCCCGCATGCTGGCTTCACGGAACCGACTATCTCCCCTTGTGTGTAAAAGCAGCTCAACACGCGCAGACGTAATGTTTTCCACCTCCTTTAATACTTTTCGCCTCATCCTGGTGACGTGTGTTGTGCCAGACCAGAGATGTGGCTCATGGAGCGGTTTCACACTCAGATAAGTGCCACAAACATAACAAATATTTTTTAAGATTGACAAACATCATATGTGTAACTCGTGGCACAATTCAAACGCAATCGAAAGATAATTTCTCGTTGACTTCAAGACATCATTTTTCCAGAATAAGGAGGAACACGGGAAGGGGAGGGACTTCGGCTCTCCATCGTCCTCAGCTCAGCAGCTACAGTGTAGATCCCAGGCTCCATCAGAGCAACATGAATATAGGACATACGACAGGAAGTGTGTTCCGTAAAGAGACGTCTGTAAACACCCAGGAGCAACACTTTGTCTTTATTTAAATCATTAGGGCGTAAAGGTGACTCTCGGTGTGTCTCACGTTCAGGAACACTTTCTGAACCAACACTCGCTCCAAGTGTCTCTGATTGGCTCTCGTAGGAATGAACGGGGGTGTCTTTATACCTCCGTGTGTCCGTTTAATAAAACCTGACCTCCCCCTCTTCCTCCTCCTCCTCTTCCTCAGGTCCTCTCAGGAGCCGGAGCTGAGGAGGAGGAACCTGGCTGCTCCTCTCCCTCCTCTTCCTCCTGCTGACGTCCTGATGGAGGATCCTCCGTCTCCTGCTCCTCCAAAACCCCCTCGACAGCAACAGCATCTGGACGAGGAGAAACTGGAGAAGGAGAAGATGGAGGAGAAGAAACTGGAGAAGGAGAAGATGGAGGAGAAGAAGCTGGAGAAGGAGAAGATGGAGGAGAAGAAGCAGGAGGGGCCGTTAGACCCCCCTAAAGACCCCCAAAGTCCTGGTTCTTGGCCCCTCCTCACCAACGTGTGCCTGGTCTCATTTCTGGCAGTCGGAGCGTACGTCTGCTACAGAGCCTGCTTCCACTGAGGAGATCAAACCTCAAACCTACATTTGGGGGAAGAATGTCATTCATTTCAAGTTTTTCATCGTGAAATCTGGAAAATATAAATTATTTGATCCTGAAATCTGGAAAAAACGTTGAAAATATAATTTATTTCAACGTTTTTGATTTAAAAATACAATCAAATTACAACATTTCAAACTAAAAACAAGTATTTGAAAAGTGTTTTCAAGCATTTTAATAATATTTTTCACGTTTATTTATGTCTTCATATTTCAGTCATTATTTTATTTTCCAGATTCAGAACTTTTCTCGTTTTTTTTTTTACTTTCACGTCGTATTTTTCGTTTTCAGATTTTAGCCCTGATGTTGCGTTGGGGGCGGGACTTACGCCATGAGTGACAGGTCTTATACCTAGTTGCCTTCAGGGAACCATAAACCACAAAACTATCATGACTCAAATATCAGAATATAGATAAAAGAGAATTATAAAAAAATGTTTTATTGCTACGAACGAAATCCAAATAATATTCAACCAAAAAAAAACATTTTAATAATAATTTTTTCTTTGAATTACTGTATTTTTCGAAGCTCGGGATCAAAAACTGTTGGCCCAGATTCAGCTCCTCCTCCTTTCACCACCGACTGAAGTGTGTGTGTGTGTGTGTGTGTGTGTGTGTGTGTGTGTGTGTGTGTGTGTGTGTGTGTGTGTGTGTGTGTGTGTGTGTGTGTGTGTGTGTGTGTGTGTGTGTGTGTGTGTGTGTGTGTGTGTGTGTGTGTGTGTGTGTGTGTGTGTGTGTGTGTGTGTGTGTGTGTGTGTGTGTGTGTGTGTGTGTGTGTGTGTGTGTGTGTGTGTGTGTGTGTGTGTGTGTGTCTAACAATAAACCACTCCCATGTGATTATTAGAGAAAGTGACCAACAGAAACGTCAGCTAGTTAACGAAGAAATCTCTTAAAAACATTTTGCTACGTGTTTTTATGTTTACTTCTTCCCGATGCAGGTGGTAACCTCCCCATGTTCTACATCAACTGAAAGCATCGGTTTAACCCAATTTTAAAATCTATTTCTAGCCAAAAACTGGTGCTTTCTAAGAATACTTCCACCTGCAACCGAGGGGGGTCCTCTAAGGGTGTTGAACCCCCTCTCCAGTCAGACACAGGGGGAGGGATCAGATTCAGAAAACAGATCACCTCAGTTTCTCTCATTTGTCCTTCAGGGCTTCCGTACTTTTTAAAAACAAGACGAGCTCACTTTCTCAGACTCGCGTGCTCGACATCTTTAGTTGATAGCGTTTGCTTTTCTGAATCTGAAGGCCGGAGCTGCGCTTTGATCATTGACGTGTCCTAAAATTGCCAAAACCAGTTCCCAGCGTCTCACCTGGAGATCCACTTCTTTCTGCTTTATTTTGTATTAAAGTTGAGACATCTGGACATTCAAACACATCACGTGGACCTTTCCTACATTTTGAATAGAGAGTATATTCCACTGATGGTGCTCTGAGGCTTCGTTCAAATGCCTTTACCCTCACAGGTGATGCTTCATAAGACAGTGTGTTCCAAGCAGATTCCTTCATCGTGGTGATATGCTCACATCATTCTACACGTTGCCTTATTCTCGACCCACTGTCCCCCGTGGTGTTCAGAGCCAGTGACGAGTCCTGAGTCGCCCTGCTGATGCAGGAACGCACAGCAATATGCCCACGCGCCGCTCGCTGAAAACCTTCTGATCAAACCAAAAACCCAACACCAGCACGACGGCCCTTTGTACAATAAAGTTTTTTTAAAAGCCTGCTGCATTGTGGGTCACCAGGTGTGTGCGTGCAGAGATTACCTGAGATTCAGAATGTATTCCATTAAATATAAATATATATATTTTGTTAAATCAGGTTTCTGTTTGCAGAGAGTCGGCTGCGTCTGGTTTTCTATCCTCGTACCGCTGAGCAGAAACATGTATTTTTTTATTTACATCTGTTGTTCTTCTTTTTAAATAAATACAAACAAACAGAGTGCTGTGTTCGTGTTCTGTTTCCGCAACGCTGAGAGAACAAAGACGTGTTTGTGCCACGAGAAAAACCTGTTTGTGACGCTCAGGACGTTTGTACTGCAATTTAGAGGTACTTGTACTTTACCTGAGTGTTTCAATGTTCTGCTACTGTGTACTTCTACTCAGAGGTACATGGTGTACTTTGACTCCACTACATGTATGTAATACCTTTAGTTACTTCTCAGATGCGGATGAATGATGTGAAATCTAATCAAGTGTTAAATCAGACTTTAGTTCCACCTGGAGTAAATCCACAAGCTACCCTGCAGTATACAAAGTCATTCAAACTAGCTGCACCTTTAGCAGCTTTGAGAACACTTTCATGATCAATCATTATAAAACATATCATATCTATTATTCTGAAATGGACCAATCTGCACAATGACTACTTTTACTGTCTTTCACTATATTTAGATGAGAATACTTTTCTACTTTCACTTGAGGAACATTTTGAATGCAGGACTTTTACTGTAACAGAGTATTCCTACACTCTGGTACTTCTACTTTTACTCAAGTACAAGATCTGAGTACTTCTACTTTTACTCAAGTACAAGATCTGAGTACTTCTACTTTTACTCAAGAACAAGATCTGAGCACTTCTACTTTTACTCAAGTACAAGATCTGAGTACTTCTACTTTTACTCAAGTACACGATCTGAGTACTTCTACTTTTACTCAAGTACAAGATCTGAGTACTTCTACTTTTACTTAAGAACAAGATCTGAGTACTTCTACTTTTACTCAAGTACACGATCTGAGTACTTCTACTTTTACTGAGTACAAGATCTGAGTACTTCTACTTTTACTCAAGTACAAGATCTGAGCACTTCTACTTTTACTCAAGTACAAGACCTGAGTACTTCTACTTTTACTCAAGTACACGATCTGAGTACTTCTACTTTTACTCAAGTACAAGATCTGAGTACTTCTACTTTTACTCAAGTACACGATCTGAGTACTTCTACTTTTACTCAAGTACAAGATCTGAGTACTTCTACTTTTACTTAAGAACAAGATCTGAGTACTTCTACTTTTACTCAAGTACACGATCTGAGTACTTCTACTTTTACTGAGTACAAGATCCGAGTACTTCTACTTTTACTCAAGTACAAGATCTGAGCACTTCTACTTTTACTCAAGTACAAGATCTGAGTACTTCTACTTTTACTCAAGTACAAGATCTGAATACTTCTACTTTTACTCAAGTACACGATCTGAGTACTTCTACTTTTACTGAGTACAAGATCTGAGTACTTCTACTTTTACTCAAGTACAAGATCTGAGCACTTCTACTTTTACTCAAGTACAAGATCTGAGTACTTCTACTTTTACTCAAGTACAAGATCTGAGTACTTCTACTTTTACTTAAGAACAAGATCTGAGTACTTCTACTTTTACTCAAGTACACGATCTGAGTACTTCTACTTTTACTGAGTACAAGATCTGAGTACTTATACTTTTACTCAAGTTCAAGATCTGAGTACTTCTACTTTTACTCAAGTTTAAGATCTGAGTACTTCTACTTTTACTCAAGTTCAAGATCTGAGTACTTCTACTTTTACTCAAGAACAAGATCTGAGTACTTTTACTTTTACTCAAGAACAAGATCTGAGTACTTCTACTTTTACTCAAGTACAAGATCTGAGTACTTCTACTTTTACTCAAGTACAAGATCTGAATACTTCTACTTTTACTCAAGTACAAGATCTGAGTACTTCTACTTTTACTTAAGAACAATATCTGAGTTCTTCTACTTTTACTGAGTACAAGATCTGAGTACTTATACTTTTACTCAAGTTCAAGATCTGAGTACTTCTACTTTTACTCAAGTTCAAGATCTGAGTACTTCTACTTTTACTCAAGTTCAAGATCTGAGTACTTCTACTTTTACTCAAGAACAAGATCTGAGTACTTCTACTTTTACTCAAGTTCAAGATCTGAGTACTTCTACTTTTACTCAAGTTCAAGATCTGAGTACTTCTACTTTTACTCAAGAACAAGACCTGAGTACTTCTACTTTTACTCAAGTTCAAGATCTGAGTACTTCTACTTTTACTCAAGTTCAAGACCTGAGTACTTCTACTTTTACTCAAGTTCAAGACCTGAGTACTTCTACTTTTACTCAAGTACAAGATCTGAGTACTTCTACTTTTACTCAAGTTCAAGATCTGAGTACTTCTACTTTTACTCAAGTTCAAGACCTGAGTACTTTTACTCTGTGCAATGACCCTAACCTCCAGCAGGAGGCGCTGCAGGACGGTGAACTGTCAGTTTTTATGTATTATTTCCTCCTTCCTGCCTCAACCTGTTTCTACTCATACATTAATTTAATGAGCGGTAATGCAGTAAACAGGGAGTGTTCACCTGGCGGCACACACGCGCACACACACACACACACACACACACACACACGCACACGCACACGCACACACACACACGGAGTGACTTGCAGTGTCATAGGTCAAATCTCCAGGGCACTACAGTGAACACTCGGTCACATCCCATGACCTTGTGGCCAAAATGAGAAATAATAAAAGTCAGTGTTTTAATGCATTTTTAAATTTTCATTATTTAACTCCATAACCTCCTAAAAACAGATTTATATTTAACTCCATAACCTCCTAAAAACAGATTTATATTTAACTCCATAACCTCCTAAAAACAGATTTATATTTAACTCCATAACCTCCTAAAAACAGATTTATATTTAACTCCATAACCTCCTAAAAACAGATTTATATTTAACTCCATAACCTCCTAAAAACAGATTTATATTTAACTCCATAACCTCCTAAAAACAGATTTATATTTAACTCTGGCCGCTCTCACAAATGATTTAAAGATATATACGTGTGTTTACTGTCTGTATTATTCCGGGTGTGTGTGTGTGTGTGTGTGTGTGTGTGTGTGTGTGTGTGTGTGTGTGTGTGTGTGTGTGTGTGTGTGTGTGTGTGTGTGTGTGTGTGTGTGTGTGTGTGTGTGTGTGTGTGTGTGTGTGTGTGTGTGTGTGTGTGTGTGTGTGTGTGTGTGTGTGTGTGTGTGTGTGTGTGTGTGTGTGTGTGTGTGTGTGTGTGTGTGTGTGTGTGCTCTTCATAAAGCACTGTGACGTTTGGAAAGATCTTTATGAATAAAGTTATTATTATTTCATAACGTTCATTAAAACAAACGTTAACGTCTGAAGCCGCTCTCAACTCTGTACTGTTTTACTCTCACCACAGGGATTTATGACAGAGTTGCTCAACATTTTGTTTTGAAAACACACACACACACACACACACACACACACACACACACACACACACACACACCGAACACACACCGAACACAGAGTGTGTAGGTATGCTTTTCAGAGTAAAGTCTCAGTGACAGCAGAGTAAGGAACACATTTTGGTTTGAAAACACACACACTCTTCTCTCTCTCTTTTTCTCTCTCTCTCTCTCTCCCCCCCCCCCCCCCCCCCCCACACACACACACTGAACACAGAGAGTGTGTGTGTGTGTGTGATCTTCAGAGTCTCCTCAGAGGAAGGAACACGACATCTCGACAGTCGGCTGTTGAGTAAACAGAGGTTTGGCAACAGCTCACTTCCTGTTTGAAGGGTACGTGCAGTACAGGAATGCTGTGAGTAATGGAGGGCCCCTCCCTCTCTGACGTCAAACACCAGCAGCAACACGCTCACACACACATCACACACACAGCCGGGGAAACTACAAGCAAGGTGTGTCGCACGGGAAGAGGTTCATCTGACTCAGCAGTTTCATCATGTGTTCCCAAACGGTAACATCATGTTCTGTGAGAGGTTCTCCAAACAGAACGTTCTCAAATCAAATCAACATTTCTTACAGCCCCAAATCTCAAGGAAGGCCTCAAAGGGCATGAACATGATACAAACATGATAAGTGTTGCCCCGTGGTGAAAGCATGCGGCTGAAGGGAAGCTCATGCAGATGGAAAGTAGTGGACAAGGAAGAGAGGTGGCTTTGAAAGAGTCAACAGGAATACCTGCTGAGGGTCTGTTAGGCGGGGGTCCCTCTTTGTGTCATTACATTTAGAGTCCTGTGTACATTAAGACAGGAACAACCTGGGAATGATGTGGTCCAATAAGATAACAGATCATCGCATCTAGTTTACAACCTGGGGAAATAATAATAATAATAATAATAATAATATATACATGTTGGTGTAATCGAGTTCTGGAGAGTCACGTTGGGATGATGACCAAATCAAAAGACACGATACATAAGTGTTGCCATGTGATGAGAGCATGTGACTGAAGGGATGCTCATGCTGATGGAAAGTAGTCGTCAAGGAAGACAGATGTGTTTTGAGTCAACGGTCGAGCCTCTCCTTATTCTGGAGAGGAAGAGGAAAACATTCACTTCCTCTCTGGTTCTGTCCGAGCCGAGCCGGTGGGAGCCAGGTGCAGAGAATGGCCTTCACCGGATACACAGGACCAGTCAGTCAGAGCCCGCATCCATCGCTACGTCTGGGACCCAGCAGGTGGCGCCATAGCAGGAGACCACCTGCCACGCGGCAACGGACCACACGAACCCGTCGGTCGCTCAAAACATGGATGGAGACGTGGGGCCTGGCAGACAGCCCTGCCCTCTATAAAGACCCCCTGCCCTTTATATAGACCCCCTGCCCTCTATATAGACCCCCTGACCTCTATATAGACCCCCTGCCCTCTATATAGACCCCCTGACCTCTATATAGACCCCCTGCCCTTTATATAGACCACCTATCCTCTATATAGACCACCTGCCCTCTATATAGACCCCCTGCCCTCTATATAGACCCCCTGACCTCTATATAGACCCCCTGCCCTTTATATAGACCACCTATCCTCTATATAGACCCCCTGACCTCTATATAGACCCCCTGCCCTTTATATAGACCACCTATCCTCTATATAGACCACCTGCCCTCTATATAGACCCCCTGCCCTCTATATAGACCCCCTGACCTCTATATAGACCCCCTGCCCTTTATATAGACCACCTATCCTCTATATAGACCACCTGCCCTCTATATAGACCCCCTGACCTCTATATAGACCCCCTGCCCTTTATATAGACCACCTATCCTCTATATAGACCACCTGCCCTCTATATATACCCCCTGACCTCTATATAGACCCCCTGCCCTCTATATAGACCCCCTGCCCTCTATATAGACCCCCTGACCTCTATATAGACCCCCTGCCCTCTATATAGACCCCCTGCCCTTTATATAGACCCCCTGCCCTCTATATAGACCCCCTGACCTCTATATAGACCCCCTGACCTCTATATAGACCCCCTGCCCTCTATATAGACCCCCTGACCTCTATATAGACCACCTGACCTCTATATAGACCCCCTGCCCTTTATATAGACCCCCTGCCCTCTATATAGACCCCCTGCCCTTTATATAGACCCCCTGACCTCTATATAGACCCCCTGCCCTTTATATAGACCCCCTGACCTCTATATAGACCACCTGCCTTCTATATAGACCCCCTGCCCTCTATATAGACCCCCTGCCCTCTATATAGACCCCCTGCCCTTTATATAGACCCCCTGCCTTCTATATAGACCCCCTGACCTCTATATAGACCCCCTGCCCTTTATATAGACCCCCTGCCTTCTATATAGACCACCTGCCCTCTAGACCCCCTGCCTTCTATATAGACCACCTGCCCTCTAGACCCCCTGCCCTTTATATAGACCACCTGCCCTCTATATAGACCCCCTGCCTTCTATATAGACCACCTGCCCTCTAGACCACCTGCCCTCTATATAGACCACCTGCCCTCTATATAGACCCCCTGCCCTCTATATAGACCCCCTGCCCTTTATATAGACCCCCTGCCTTCTATATAGACCCCCTGCCCTCTATATAGACCCCCTGCCCTCTATATAGACCCCCTGCCTTCTATATAGACCCCCTGCCCTCTATATAGACCCCCTGCCTTCTATATAGACCCCCTGCCTTCTATATAGACCACCTGCCCTCTAGACCACCTGCCCTCTATATAGACCCCCTGCCCTCTATATAGACCACCTGCCCTTTATATAGACCACCTATCCTCTATATAGACCCCCTGCCCTCTATATAGACCCCCTGCCCTCTAGACCCCTGCCCTCTATATAGACCACCTGCCCTCTATATAGACCACCTGCCCTTTATATAGACCACCTATCCTGTATATAGACCCCCTGCCCTCTAGACCCCTGCCCTCTATATAGACCCCCTGCCCTCTATATAGACCCCCTGCCCTTTATATAGACCCCCTGCCCTTTATATAGACCACCTATCCTCTATATAGACCCCCTGCCCTCTATATAGACCCCCTGCCCTCTATATAGACCCCCTGCCCTTTATATAGACCCCCTGCCCTCTAGACCCCCTGCCCTCTATATAGACCCCCTGCCCTCTATATAGACCCCCTGCCCTTTATATAGACCCCCTGCCCTTTATATAGACCACCTATCCTCTATATAGACCCCCTGCCCTCTATATAGACCCCCTGCCCTCTATATAGACCCCCTGCCCTTTATATAGACCACCTATCCTCTATATAGACCCCCTGCCCTCTATATAGACCCCCTGCCCTCTATATAGACCCCTGCCCTTTATATAGACCCCCTGCCTTCTATATAGACCACCTGCCCTCTAGACCCCCTGCCCTCTATATAGACCACCTGCCCTCTAGACCCCCTGCCCTCTATATAGACCACCTGCCCTTTATATAGACCAC
>NC_136902.1:1288270-1290770 GCF_949606895.1 Notothenia rossii
CACACACACACACACACACACACACACACACACACACACACACACACACACACACACACACACACACACACACACAGACACACACACACACACACACACACACACACACACACACACTCTGAAAAAGACTCAGGTTAGCCCAATGTTCCACTACCCCTTTGTAACACCCACAAACACAATATTCACCCCTATTACCCCTAAATGACACGCTGTATAATCCGTGGTAAATGTAAACTACCTCCACGTTACAACCACATGATCAACTTTACTTTAATCAAATCCCAACGTGTTTCAGATTGAATCATCACTTCTCTTCTCAGTTTCTCTACATTTATTAAACGGCTCTGCACGACGCATCAGTTACCCTTATTCATCTGTTTCGTGCTTTGGATTGTACATGTGTGTGTGTGTGTGTGTGTGCGTGTGTGTGTGTGTATGTGTGTGTGTGTGTGTGTGTGTGTGTGTGTGTGTGTGTGTGTGTGTGTGTGTGTGTGTGTGCTGTTTTACTTCTGCTGTTTACAGACATATTTATAATCTATATATCATTTTTCTCCAATTTTATTTAAATTAAAACTTTTATAGGAATATTTTCTTGATTTTTTATTTTATTCCACATCTTTTTTTGTTCTTATATTTATAGAAATATATATGCATTTTTTTAAATATTTAATTCCACATTTTCTACTTTAACTTCTTATGCTTACATTTATACTTTTTTTTTCTTTTTTTTTAAACAGAAAAAAACCCAATTCCAGATCAATAAAGTATTTTAATCAGATTTTTGGTGATTTTGAGAAAGAGAACAAACCGAGGTCAGGGTTATCTCATGAAACCTCACTTTACGCTTATCACATGTTGGGGGATTGGTAGAGATGTCTAGTGGCACGAAGTCCACCCTCCACTCAGAGCTGATCATTGTGATTATTGATCCGTGCTCCTGGTGGTTAGCAGCGCCTGAACTGACTTCACCTCTCTGTCGCAACGCCTGGAGTTTCTCAAGCCTCGAGGCACAGATCTGATCCTGCAGAGCGACCGCACGTCAGCCCTTTCACACTCATCTGCACAGAGAATAGCAGAAGTGATCTCAGATGTTGAAACTTGGTGCTCTTGAAGACAGATCATGGTGAGGCGGTTTACTGGAGCTCAGCGTCTCTTCCCGTCCGAGCACATCCGCTGGCAGAGGAGAGAGGAACTGTCTCAGAGGACACACTCTGAGGCACACCCAGCGACTAGGGTCACTCTCAATGTACTTCACCTTTTGTTCTACATGTTCTCTTCTTAATACCTATTTTCATTATTAATATACTTCAAGTAAAAGGGCCTCAGATTCCAGCTGAACACGAGTAGCTTTGAACTGTTGAACATTTGTAACTGTGGTTCCTATCAATGGCTTTCTATGTGTCTTCAATACATACATAAAAAGAGTAAAAGTAGAAGTACTCAGATCTTGTAGTAAAAGTACACGTAGTCAGATCTTGTACTGAGTAAAAGTAGAAGTACTCAGGTCTTGTACTTGAGTAAAAGTAGAAGTACTCAGATCTTGTTCTTGAGTAAAAGTAGAAGTACTCAGATCTTGTTCTTGAGTAAAAGTAGAAGTACTCAGATCTTGTACTTGAGTAAAAGTAGAAGTACTCAGATCTTGTACTTGAGTAAAAGTAGAAGTACTCAGATCTTGTACTTGAGTAAAAGTAGAAGTACTCAGGTCTTGTACTTGAGTAAAAGTAGAAGTACTCAGATCTTGTTCTTGAGTAAAAGTAGAAGTACTCAGATCTTGTAGTACAAGTAAAAGTACTCAGATATTGTACTTGAATAAAAGTAGAAGTACTCAGATCTTATTCTTGAGTAAAAGTAGAAGTACTCAGATCTTGTACTTGAATAAAAGTAGAAGTACTCAGATCTTGTTCTTGAGTAAAAGTAGAAGTACTCAGGTCTTGTACTTGAGTAAAAGTAGAAGTACTCAGATCTTGTTCTTGAGTAAAAGTAGAAGTACTCAGATCTTGTAGTACAAGTAGAAGTACTCAGATCTTGTACTTGAGTAAAAGTAGAAGTACTCTGATCTTGTACTTAAGTAAAAGTAGAAGTACTCAGATCTTGTAATTGAGTAAAAGTAGAAGTACTCAGATCTTGTACTTGAGTAAAAGTAGAAGTACTCTGATCTTGTACTTAAGTAAAAGTAGAAGTACTCAGATCTTGTAATTGAGTAAAAGTAGAAGTACTCAGATCTTGTACTTGAGTAAAAGTAGAAGTACTCAGATCTTGTTCTTAAGTAAAAGTAGAAGTACTCAGATCTTGTAATTGAGTAAAAGTAGAAGTACTCAGATCTTGTACTTGAGTAAAAGTAGAAGTACTCAGGTCTTGTACTTGAGTAAAAGTAGAAGTACTCAGGTCTTGTACTTGAGTAAAAGTAGAAGTACTCAGGTCTTGTAATTGAGTAAAAGTAGAAGTACTCAGGTCTTGTAATTGAGTAAAAGTAGAAGTACTCAGGTCTTGTACTTGAGTA